>NC_057864.1:367070324-367372466 GCF_019393635.1 Dromiciops gliroides | reverse complement strand
CTTAATAGTGTTTTATTGATGTGAGCTATTATTTTTACAATAGTTTTAGTAATAATGGTCCAGCTCTAAGGCACTTACTTGGTCTTTGGAATCATGAAGAAATGGGAAGGAGATAGTAGAAGGTTAGTATAAGAGCTTGTGTGAATTATATTACTAGAGTTTGAAAGCATTTAAAACCAGAATTAGCCCTTCAAGTAGAGTGACCCAGAAGGCAGCTGAATCAATTCAGAGGTCAAAATGCGGTACTATGTCAAGGGTCAAGTATAAGAAGAGTGCATCTGTGTGCATGTGTGCACACGTGTGTGTATGTGTGTTTCCCTGGTGATAATGAATAATTTAAAGGGCTTTTATAGTAACTAGAGCAGAAAAGCCAAAAAGGAATGAAGTAGAAACAATTGAATGTAGGTTGAGAAGATGAATTGCTACACAGACCAAGGTCAAGTTGTTTCAATGAAACTCTTAGCTTTATTCATTCCAAGAAGTATTTATTAAGCACTTCTATGTGCCAGTCCCTGTGCTAGGTACTGGGGAAACAAAGACAAAAACAGAATGAGGGTAGGAAGGATGTTGCTCAGGACAAGTTAATGATGGATGAATTTTTTTCATTTTACCTCAATTTGACAAAAACCTCTGTATTTCTTCTTTTCACTGTTAGCATGTAACTTCCATGCTCTAAAAGTGGATTTATTTTCTCTTTCAACAAGGACAGAAACACATGGACAACATTTATGCCATGGAGAAAAAACAAAGGCCACATCTCTGTACTTTCTGTAATTTAAGGAGAAGCCTAGTCTTAGAGCAGTCAGGGATAGATTGGGCTCTGTTGCTAGCTTCAATAGCTAATGGACTGATTTCAGGAGAATGACTAAGGCAAGTATTATGCTGCCTCTTTCAATTTCCCCAAGAACAATATAACACCTGCTTTGCTGAACTCTGGGGTAAGCCATATCAAACCCCATTAAGAAGTGATGGTGGTCCCTAGATTTGATTCTACTTTGGCTTCCATGCCTCCAATCACATAGAGTATTGTCATAGGTCTCTCACTATAACCCAGAAAAACAGTAACATGGCAGTAATCAGTTATGCTTGTCCTCTAAGATCAGCCCTAAAAATTATTGTACTTGATAAGAGTACAGAGCGTGATGTGAATATATACTTAAACTGGGGCATTTTGGTAGGATTATTCTTTTTTGTAATTTCTTTTTAAAAATAAAATATTCTTTTAAAAAACAATTCTCTCTGATCTTGAAAAGATATAAGTATGAGCTAGAGTGACAAATGAGAGAATCTTCGTATTGAATAATCCTATTGTATTTCTTTTTTTTTCTTTTCTTTCTTTTTTTTTTTTTTAGTGAGGCAATTGGGGTTAAGTGACTTGCCCAGGGTCACACAGCTAGTAAGTGTGTGTTAAGTGTCTGAGGTCGGATTTGAACTCAGGTCCTCCTGACTCCAGGGCCAGTGCTCTATCCACTGCGCCACCTAGCTTCCCCATCCTATTGTATTTCTTGATAATAGCTACTAATAATAGCTAGAGTTTATGTAGCATCATATTGGTGTTTACAAAGTGCTTTATATATTTTACCTCATCCTATCGGCACAACATTCTATGAGGGAGGTATCATTATTATGTCCATTCTGTATATAAAGAAACCAAGGCTGAGAGGGGTTAACTGTCTTGCCCAGGGCCACAGAGCTAGCAAACATCTGAGACAGGATTTGAAATCAGATTTTTCACACTCCATGTCCCACACAGTATCCACCATACCACCTAGTTGCTTCTTTTCTTAAAGATTCCATCTCCTAAATCTCCAATTTTGACACATAGGAAGGCTATAAAGTTAAAAAGAAGGGATAGAGAGGTACAAGAAGGAATTAATCATTTCTTTTTTTTGTTTGTTTTGCTTTGTTTTTTGTTTTTTTGCGGGGCAATGAGGGTTAAGTGACTTGCCCAGGGTCACAGAGCTAGTGTCACATGTCTGAGGCTGGATTTGAACTCAGGTCCTCCTGAATCCAGGGCTGGTGCTTTATCCACTGCACCACCTAGCTGCCCCCATCATTTCTTTTTATATTCAGTTCTAATCAAAGCTATTGTATAAAACAGAATCTCAGAGTAGGAAGGGTCCTCATTTGACACCTCATACAATTTGTATCCAACTAATCATACCACATTACAAAAAAAAAAATGGTCTTCCAACCTCTTCTTGAAGACATCAAGTGAGAAGAAACTCCATTGCCAATGAAGGCAGCCCATTCCAGTTTCAGACAGCACTAATTGTTGGGAAATTTTTACATGGAGCCTTAATCTACCATTTCCACTCATTGTTCCAAGGTCTACCCTCTGGACTCAAGAAGAACAAGTATAATTTTATGACAATCTTGAAATACACTTAGCTTTGCTAAAATACTTCTTTTCAAAATACAATGTGATGGCTATATTAGGGGAACAGTTTGGACATAATGCAATTGTGCATTTCCTTATTTACAATTTGGCAGCAAGAGACAAGAGGAGAATGGACCACAGCCATCCACATCTGTTATTATGACTTTTCATCCTATTTCAGATTCAGATAGCCCTTCCACCACCATTTCACAACAACTCACAAGCTACAATCCTTCCATCATCCGCTTCCAAAAGCAAATGACATATTTATTGATTTATTGTTTATCTCCTGGTACAGTGGGAGCTGTGGTCTGTACCCATGCAATACTCCCTCACCTCCAACCGGTGCAGCCTTCCACTATGGCCAGTTTCTCTAGGTTCAGAGTTTTGGCTAGAAAGGTTGCCCTCTCACGCATAACTTTTGAATTTGGAACCTGGGTGCCTGAGGTTGTGGAAACAATCATTATTTATTGTAGTATCTGTGAATTTCTTAAGCATTTAAATTTACTAAGCTGTGCTACCATTTTATTAGGTTCCCATCTTTTTCTTTTTTTATATGTTACAGACTGAAGATTTTGAGAGTTGTACCCCAACCCCATTTCCCCCATAAATCCTGTGATTTTGCTTAGCATGGTGATTTTTAGGAATGCATGTATAACAAACATTATGGCAGAATTGACTGTGCTTGAAAAGAGATGTGTTATCTCCCACTAAATCTTTGCTTCTCCATATCAAGCACCCCTAATTCTTTCAATAATTCTTATGTGTCCTGACCGTCCTCCTGTGGAAAAGTTTGTCAGTATCTTCCTAAAAGTATGGTGCCCAGAAGTGAACACAATACTCCAAATGAGGTGTAGCTATTGCAGAGGAAAGAAAGATCATCACCTTCTTCATTCTGGACACTCTCCCTCGCTCAGACCTCATTTCATGTAACTTACTATTTCATTAATGGGTTTTTGGCCACCACACAGTTAAGTCATATTGTACTTGCAGACCACAGAAGTCCTAGACCTTCTTCAAACAAATGGTCTGATCACACCTGCCCCATCTGATACTTGTGAGGGAAATAATAATTATTATTATTTTTTACCATATGTAGGACTTTAAAATTAGCACTATAAACTTTCTTACTATCAGATTGGACACACCATTATAGCCCATCAAAATATCTTTGGACTTTAAATCTAACCAGGTGAATGTGGGGTCCAAAATTGTCCAATCCGCAAGAAAACCCACCGAAGCAGAATACTGAGCCAATGGCATTTTATTAAAAGGTCCATGGTTCCCTCTAATGAAGTGAACGATAGTTCTTCCTCAGTATTTGAGATGCCCCCTTCCTCCAAGGCCTTAGTTTTATAGTGCTTGATACCCAAACAATACAGATGAAGCAAACTAAAAACATAAAATCTCATTGGTTGTAGACCCTTGACCTTACAGGAGGGTGTACAACGAGCTAATGAGCAGACCTTGACAGACTTACTGACTTTTTAGGAGGTCCTGATGAGAACACCCGTGGTCTGGTAGAAAGGCAGGCCACAGGCCAGCAACCAGGGCCACTTGCCAGTTAAGTACTCCTGGTCATCTCCCCATGTTGGGCAATAGAGGAATGACAAGGGATGGAAGGGCAACAAAAATAGCTGGAGGACTTTCATTTAATTGAATCACCTTCACCACACTGGGCTTGGTCAGCATAACAAGGAAAAACAAGGGTGGAGGTCCTCTAGTTGGCTTTCTATGATTAAGCAAGTGAACTTAGAATCTGCAGTTCACAGCTCTGGGGCCTACTATACAGCACCTATAAGCATCACCCCTATGGAATCATACCAAACTGGCTAATACTGATTGGAATAAAATAGGAGTCTAATTAATCATCTATCATATGAATGAACTATGCCTCCCAGATTTGACAGCTGAAATTTGAGTAGTATATCATCTATGTCTCCAACTAAGTCACTGATAAAAATGTTAAACAGTTCAGAGCTACCTGAGACACTGTCCTGAAGACCTTCCTCTAAGTTACTAAATAGCCATTAATAACTAAGTTTTGTTTCTAGTCACTCAATTGATTCTGAATACACTTAACTGTTCTATTAGCTAGGGGGCCCTAATGGACAGAGTAATGGATAGAGTTTGGGACTTGGACCCAGAAAGATTTAGTTTTGTATCCAGTTACTTACTAGCTGTGTGACCCTGGGCAAGTCCCTTAACCTCTGTCTCAGTTTTTTCATCTATAAAATGGGGATAATAATAGTACTCACCTCCTAGGGGTATTGTAAGGATCAAATGAGATAAAACATGTTTTTAAAAGAACTGATATTAATGGAAAACAGACTGAAGCATGCTATTTTTCACTGTCTTTCTTTTTTCTTTTATTCAAGTTTTCATATACAAAATGACTAATATGGTACTGTTTTACATAATTGCGCATGTATAACCCATATCTGATTTCTTTCCACCTCCAGGAGTGGAGGGGGGAGGAAGGGAGAGAGAGAATTTGGAACTCAAAACTTTAAATAAAAAATGTTTATTATCCAAAAAAATGTTTTGAAAACCATAGTGTAACTATATAAGTGTTAGATATTATTATATAGGCCACATTGTGCTATTTTTTCCATTAAAAATATATATACACACATATACACACATATGTGTATAGTATTACCCTTATCTACTCTGCCCAAAAAGAAAATTGGGTCAGACTGTCATGACATTCTTGACAAAGCCATGAGTTTAAATGCAGACTGAGACATTTACTACTTGTGTGACCCTATGCAAATCACTCTGTGATATGAGACAGACTCCTGTCTGCCTCAGTTTCCTCAACTGTAAAATGGAGATCATAATAATAGCATCTACTGCCCAGGCTTGCTATGAAGATCAAATGAGATTTTTGTAAAGATGTTTGTAAAGCACGTTGTGCAGTACTTGGCACATAATAAGTATGATACAAATGCTAGAAATAATAATAATTTTGTTGTCCAGTCATTTTTCAGTCATATCTGACTCTTTGTGACCCTACTTTTTTTACATTCTCATTTTTTTTTTACATCCTCATTTTACAGATGAGGAAACCAAGGCAAACAAGGTTAAGCGACTTGCCTAGGGCCACACAGCTAGTGAGAGTCTGAGGCCAGATTTGAATTTAGAAGATGAGTCTTCCTGACTTCAGGCCCAGCACTTTATCTACTGTACAACCTAGCTGCCATAATAATAATAATAATAATAATATTACTATTGGGGGGCTTAGTGGATTGAATTCATCAAAGGTTTAAATTCACTAATAATAATAATTGTCATTATTATTATTGTGAGGATCAAAAGAGATTATCACTGTGAAGCACTTAGGCCAATGCCTGGTACATAGCAGGTACTATATAAATTTGTATTCTCTTTCCTTCCCTTCCCCTCCACTAAAATAAGTCTATAGTTGTTCTGTAACATTTTGCCATCGATTTACTTTTTTCTAGATATTCATAAACTGATCCATTAATAATATATTGTCATTTTTCAATGCATTGAAGTCCCAGCTCACTGACTTATAATTTGCAGACTCTGTTTTCTTGTCCCCCCCCTTTTTTTTTTTAGCAAATCAGGACATTTACTTTTGTTTCAGTCCAATGGCATCTCCCACATTTCCTATAGTCTTTCAAAGCTCATTGACAGTATCTTGGCAATCATATCCCCAAGTTCTTTTCTTACTCTAGAATGTAAATTGTCTAAGACCTGCTGGGTTGAATCCATTAAAGGTTTAAATTCACTAATAATCATTTTTGTCCTGTTGCTTCCAGTCCTAAGAGCTTTATCCTTGGAGAGAAAACAAGAGCAAAGTAGAATTGAGTCCTGTCTTCTCTTTCATCTCATGCATACACCTTGAGCAACAGTCCTAGCCCTTCTTTGATTCTCCTATGTTTCCCAATAGAGATATTATCTGTTCTGTGAAAGTAGGAATTCTAATGACCTGATTACCAAAATTTTTCAAAAATGAACAAAGTGACTTCACAATGAACAGAGAGGAAATAAAATGAACTGTCAGAAACTGCCCTATGAAGTTGTGCCAGCAAAGCTGAGAACTTAAAGAAAATATTTGAATACCTATAAAATATCAAACACCCAAATTAACAAAACAAAATAGTTCTTAACACAATCTTAGAGACATAAAAAAATGTGAATACATTTTCTCAACTGTAATTCAGGGATGATATCAGCACCTACCTCCCCTTGGTGTATTAAATGAGATAATGTTTGTGAAGCACTTAGTACAGTACTTGGCATATAGTAGGTGCTTAATAAGTGCTTATTCCTTTCTTCACCCCACCCCTAGACATATTCAGTTCATTTTTGTTTAGCTGACCCCCATTGTTTCTTCGCCTTTTGGAATGATTAAATTAACGTTAAGAAAAACTAAGTGTTTTGTTACTTGCTGGGGGACAGAGAGAGGGGAGGGGGGAGAGAAAGAGAGAGAAGGGAGAAAAGTAGGGGAGAGAGAGAGGGAGGGGGAGGGGTATGGAGGAAAAAAATTCAAATCTTATTTCCAATGATTACTATGATTTTTGCGTGGCCTTAGGTGAGCATCGGAGGTTGGAGTAGATGGCTTCTGAGGTCCCTTTCATTGAAATTTTTAATTACTACTCTATCATGCCTTCTTACAAAGTTTGTAAGTTGTTTTGTGAACTCTATATCTCCTTTTTTTAGATGGTCAGTTGTATATCCTTGCTATAATATTGTTCTCATTTCCTTATTGATCCATATCTAAATGTCCTCTATCATCTTTCTCTGCCCTAGTTTAGTTGCATATATATGAATATACATATATATATCTGTATATATACATATATATCTGTGTGTGTGTGTGTGTGTGTATATATATAGAGAGAGGCATACCTTTTATTGTGCCTTGCTTTATTGTACATTGCAGATGTTGCCTTTTTCCTCACAAATTGAAGTTTTGCAGCAACCCTGCAATGAGCAAATCTATTGGCACCATATTTTTTGCCCAACAACATGTGCTCACATCATGTCTCTCTGCCACCTTTTGGTAATTCTTACAATATTTCAAACTTTTCCATTATTATTATGTCTGTGATGGTGATCTGTGGTTGGTGCTCTTTGATGTTATTATTGTAATTGTTTTGGGATGCCATGAATTGTACCCATATAAAACAGTGGACTTAATCAATAAATGTTGTGTGTGTTCTGACTGCTCCACTCAGCATTCCCCATCTTCCTCTCCTCAGGCCTCCCTATTCCACAAAACAGAATACTGAAGAATATTACATAAACTTAATTGACAAAGCAGCATCAGAGTTTGAGAGAGGTGATTTTTTTTTTGGCTGGGCAATTGGGGTTAAGTGACTTGCCCAGGGTCACACAGCTAGTAAGCGTTAAGTGTCTGAGGTCGGATTTGAACTCAGGTACTTCTGAATCCAGGGCCAGTGCTCTATCCACTGCTCCATCTAGTGACCCCTGAGAGAGGTGATTTTGAAAGAAGTTCTACTATGGGTAAAATGCTATCAAACAGCATCACATGCTACAGAGAAATCTTTCATTAAAGAATCAATCAGTGTGGCAAACTTCACTGGGATAACCTATGAGAGACTGCTTAAGAAAATATACTGAGATGTCTAAATGAAATTCCACTGTATTCAATGAGCCAGGATCGAGTTTCTTATTCTAAGCTGCTGCTTCTAATTAGGTTATATCCAATTTAGAGAAACAGCTAAACAACAAAAATGGACTAAGGTTTCCTATGATGACCTTTTTAAAGTCTGTGGGTCAACATTCTAGGTGATGATTTGTTTCTAAAAATCCAGGTAGGGCATTTTTGGGAAAAATCTAGTTGATTGAAGTCCCACCTGTGATATATGCTGGCTATGTGACACTAACCACTCAATACCCTGGGTGACTCTAAGAATGTATATAGCAGGGGGCAGTTAGGTGGCAGTTAGGTGGCAGAGTGGATAAAGCACCAGCCCTGGATCCAGGAGGACCTGAGTTCAAATGTGACCCCAAACACTTGACACTTACTAGTGGTGTGACCCTGGGCAAGTCACTTAACCCTCATTGCCTGGCCAAAAAAAAAAAAGAAAAGAAAAGAAAAAAAGAAAGAATGAAAAAGAAGGAAAAGGGGGGAAAAAGAATGTATATAGGAGAATAATTGCCAAGCTGCAATGGTAGAGGGAATTTCCTCACTGGGATCAAAAGACATGCACACACAAGCATATCCACCCAAACATGCATTTATTTCATGTTTCTTCTCAACATTTCATTTACATCCATCCCTAAAGTCTAATGATTTGAGATTTGGGGAGTTACCATCTAATTTAGGACTCCTATCTGAACCCCAAGGGAACATCTAAAGAGAACAATGCTTAAAAGTGAACACATAAATCCCTATGGCTTCCATTTCAAGCTGAACAACAGAAGGTCCTTACATGGGTAAAATAGGGAAGTACTCATGGTATCTGGTTGACTGGTGAGGCAGTTAGGTACAGAGTGAAAAGAGTGCTTGACCTGGAGTCAGGAAGACCTAAATTCCAATCCTCCCTCAGACACGAACTGTATGTTGTTATTTAATCATTTTTCAGTCATGTTTGATTCTTTGTGGCCCCATTTGGGCTTTTCTTACTGGAGTGGTTTGCCATTTCCTTCTCCAGTTCATTTTATAGACAAGGAAACTGAGGCAGAGTTAAGTGGCTTGCATAGGGTCACACAGCTAATAAGAGTCTGTGGCCAGATTTTAAGTCAGGAAGATGAGTCTTTCTGACTCCAGGCCCAGCCCACCATCTCTGATGGTATCTCTGCCTATTCCAAAGCCAAAGAGAAATGGTTTGCTTGCTTGTTTGTGTTTATGCATTTAAATAATACAGGTGGATTAGATGTGGAGAAGACAAGCTCTGGCCCAGCCAATCAAATTCAATGGTTTTCAGTCCAGGTCTGGCATATCTGTTAACCTTGGCCCAGCCTAGCTATCATTGCTCCTCAAAGCATTGCAGTGATCAGCTTGATATTTTCTCCTCTCCTTTACTCTGTTGACAATTAGCTCTAGTATTTATTTGAAAAAATGTTTCACTTTTGAAAGGTACTTTCTTTCCAGTTAACACCCCCCCCTTTTTTTTTTACAGTAGTCAATAAGTATTTATCAAGTAACTGTTGTGTGTCAGATACTATGTTTAGTGCTGGGGCTACAAAAAAAAGGCAAAAGATGATTCTTGTCATCAAGGAACTCACAATCTGACATGCAATGAACAAACATGGGACAACAAGCAAAATACCCCCATACAAACAAGTATACAGGATAACAAGGAAATAATTAGCAGAGGGAAGACACTAGAACTAAGCAGGGCTGGGAAAGGCTTCCTCTGGTAGACAGGATTGTGATTGAGGCTGGAAGAAAGTCAGGGAAGCCGGTGGTGGAGATGAGGAGGGGGAGCATTCCAGCCATGGGGGACAGCAAGTGAACATACCCACAGCCAAGAGGTGGAGTGTCTTATTTGTGAAATGGCAAGGAGGCCAGTGTCACTGGGCTGAAGGGTATATTGGGGAGGAGTAAGGTATGAGAAGACTTGCAATTTGGGGAGGGTGGGGTAGGTTATGAAGAGCTTTGAACAACAAACGATTTCATATTTGATCTTGGAGAGGATAGGAAGCCAATGGAATTTATTGAGTAGGGGAGGGGTGATTGGTTGGGCCTGCGATGAAAGGAGATCACTTTGTCAGCTTCCTAAAGAATGGACTGGAGTGGGGACAGACTTGCTTCAGGTAAACCTACCAGCAGGCTACTGCAATAGTCCAGGTGTGAGAAGAGGATGTGTACCAGTATGGCGGCAGTGTCAGAGGAGAGAAGAGGACATACTCAAGAGAGCATTTTTGTCTTTATCACATTTGTCTCTCTCTTCTTCCCCACACCTTCCCCTGCCAGGTGCTAACTTGTAAGCTGACAAAAACAATTCATTCAGTTGTCATCTATTGCTTCATAAATGGTGTGGAGAGATTTATGGTTATTGAGATAGAGATTATTGAATCCTGTAATTGAATTTCTCTTCTGATGATTGTCTAATCTACTTCATCCAGCCCTAACTTCTCTGCTGACCCCAAATGTCACATTTCCCTGGATGTAAAAACAGTGCTGCCCCCTAGACATCTGAAATCCAATGTCCAAAACTGAGTTCATTATCTTTCCCCCAACCCTTACTCTCTTCTTCTTCTTCTTCTTCTTTTTTGCAGGGCAATGAGGGTTAAGTGACTTGCCCAGGGCCACACAGCTAGTATCAAGTGTCTGAGGCCAGATTTGAACTCAGATCCTCCTGAATCCAGGGCCGGTGCTTTATCCACTGCTCCATCTAGCTGCCCCCCCTTCCTCTCTTCTTAACTTCCCTATTGCTGGTGAGGTACCACCATTCTTGTCTTCTTCAACTCCTCACTTCCTATCACTCCACATATCCAATGCATTGCAAAGCTTATTGCTTTTCCCTTCATAATATCACTCTCATCTCTTTCTCTGATGCTTGCCACCACTCTGGTTTAGGCCTTCATTACTTCATGTCTGAGTTATTGCAAGAGCCTCCTGGCTGGTCTCTCAACTACAAGTGTCCCCCCTCTCTAGTCCATCCTCTATTTGGCTATCAAACTGATCTTCCTCAAGGGCACATTAGATCATGTCACCCTACTCAAGAACTTCCATCAGCCTCCATTGCTGCCAAGATCAAATATAAAATCTTTTGTTTGGTATTCAAAACCTTTCATATCTTTTCCCCATCCACCTTTGCTGTCTTTTCAAACCTTACCACCACATACTCTGCAATCCAGTAACACTGGCCTGGTCATTCCTCAAGCAAGATGCTTCATCTTTTGTCTCCAGGTATTTTCACCCGTTGTTCCTTGTCCTTGGAACACTCTCTCTTTTTGTTTCTACCTCCCAGCTTCTCTGACTTCGTTACAGTCTCAGTTAACGTCCAACCTTCTGCAAGAAACCTTTCATCATCTTCCTTAATCTTAGTGGCTTCCTTTGAGACTTCTCAGTTTTTGTTATTTATTTATCATTCATTAGTTTACTTAATTATTCATCATTTAATTAATTAATTAGATTTATTATTTATTATATTATAGTTATGCTAACTTGTTTGTTTGAATGTTGCCTCCTTTATACTGTGAGTTCTTTGAGGACAGGCACTATCTTTTGCCTTTCTTCACATGACCAGCTCTTAGCATGGTGTCTGGCACAAAGTAGGTGTTTAATAAATATTGATTCATTGATTGACTGACGGACTGACTGAAGGATGTGGTAAGGTTTAGTTCAGGACAATTATTCCAGCAATTTGTTTTTAATGAATGAATATATGGGACTTTATAAAGATTGTTTGTCCAGTTTTTCTCAGCCTTTCTGAGCAATTAACTAAGTACTTAATTATGGTACAGTGTCCAGTCATTTTTAGTTGTGTTCTGCTCTTTGTGACCCCATTTGAGGTTTTCTTGGCAAAGATACTGGAGTAGTTTGTCATTTCCTTCTCCAGCCCATTTTACAGATGAGAAAATTGAGGCAAACATAGTTAAGTGACTTGCCCAGCATCACACAGCTAGTAAGTGTCTGAGGGCAGATTTGAACTCGGGAAGATGAATGTTTCTGACTCCAGACCCAGTACTCTATTCACTATGGTGTCACCTAGCTGTATTCCTGTATGCTACTAGACAGATCATGATGACATGTAAAGCTATAGACCTGTGCTTTCAATGTTTGAAGCTCTTAGATAAAGAAATTTAGCACCTTCTAAAAATCATAGTCTTACAGAGTTCTCTAGACCACTGAGAAATGAAATGCCTTGATAATTTATATCATTTGGAAAATTTGAGCCCAGGTTTTCCTGGTGATGATAAGGCATGCTGCCTCTCAAGATATAAGATCGGGCAGCTAGGTGGTGTAGTGCATGAAGCACTAGCTCTGGATTCAGGAGGACCTGAGTTCAAATCCAGCCTGAGACACTTGACACTTACTAGCTGTGTGACCCTGGACAAGTCACTTAACCCTCATTGCCCTAAAAAAATTTTTTTTAAAAGATCACAAAAATTATTTTGTTTCCATCCTTGATAGAACTTTTCCTTGTGTTTGTAATTAAAATACAAAGGAATGGGACACCAACAGGCCACAAATATATAACCTAATGTTATGTGTTTATTTAACCTCAGGTTATATATGTTCCTCTTTCATAGAGAGTACCTCCCCTTATGGCCACCAAGTGGCGCAGTGGATAGAGGGCCAATCCTGGAGTTAGGAAGACCTGAGTTCAAATCCAGACTCAGACACATGCTATCTATGTGACTCTGGGCACTTATTCTGTTTGGCTGTTTCCTCAACTGTAAAATTAGCTGGAGAAGGAAATGGCAAACCACTCTAGTATCTCTGCCAAGAAAACCCTAAATGGGGTCACAAAGTTTCAGACACAACTGAAAATGATTGAACACCATCTCCTTACCTTATAGTAGTTATTAATTTGCAATTCATAGGATCATAGTATAAAGCTGAAAGCCATCAAATCTGACCCCTTCATTTTACAAGTGAAGAAAATGAGATTTAAAGATACTAAGTGACTTGCCCAAGGTCTTTAGCTAGGAAGTCACAGAATCAGGATTTTAACCCCTGTATCATCATTCTGAATCTAGCACACACCTTTTGCTATTCCAGATTTCCTGTTCCAATAATAGTAGTACCTGGCATTTATATAACACTTTAGGAATTCAAAATATTCTCTTTCTGTCTTGCCAACCATACTATGCATTAGGTTCTGCAACAATTATTATCTCCATTTTATAGATAAAGACACCAAAGCCCAGACTTACTTAAGTGACTTGCCCAAGGTCACAAAATAAGTACCAGAAGTGGAATTTGAATTCAAGCTTTCCTTCCATACTCCAAATTCAGCACTCCATCCATTACATCATGGTGGCTCAATGAGTTCTTTACTCACAGCCATAGGAACAATAGGAATAGAGCAAAATATAATAAAACAATCATGATATGTTAGCCATGACTCAGGCAGCTCAAAGTCAGTATGTAAGGATGCATGTAACTCAGGAGTTCTAATGATACAGTTCAGGTATTTAAAGTCAAACATCCTCCTCCTCCCAGTGCTACATGGAGTTAGAAGCACTAGCTACTCAAAAGTCCCAGCTATCTAGAATTCTCCCTCCTCACTGGCTCCCAATGTTGCTGCTTTTGCATTCAACATTCTCCTCTATATCATTGAGGGATGCAGTTTCAAGTCTCCACAGGGCATGATTGATCAAAGCCTCTCAGACGTGTCCCACAGCCAGGGACAAACATCCATGCCCTAGTGCTCCACTGTTATTATCCCTATTCTTGATCCTTTTCAAAGTTAGTGCCCTTTTAATTTCTGTGTTTGATCAATCCCATTTCTTTCATTCCTCAGCTCTTTTGGTCCTCCTTGAACTTCTAGTGTATAATTATAGTCCCCTGATAGCGTCTCTCTTAGGTATCTTGTAGATATTAAATTTTTACAATCAACAATGATATGTTACCAGTTTCATTGTACAATCTTCATCAATTAAAAAGTCTAGGCTCAGGGCAGCTAGGTGGTGCAGTGGATAGAGCACTGGCCCTGGATTCAGGAGGACCTGAGTTCAAATCTGGCCTCAGACACTTAGCACTTACTAGCTGTGTGACCCTGGGCAAGTCACTTAACCCCAATTGCCTCACCAAAACAAACAAACGAACAAACAAAAAAGTCTAGGCTCCCTAAATATAACCTTTCTTTCATTTCTAGTGACAATGTTGTAATCCTGAATCAATAGCACAGCCTGTTTCTATAAATACACTTACATGACTCAGGCATCTATCTGATGCTCCCTTGTCCAACTGTTTTTGGTTGAGTCCATTCTGATGATGTCCAAGGAATACCTTTTGATTCCACATTTGGATCTTAGTTGTTTCAAGAGGTTCATTTGAAGATCAATCACTTTTGGTTACATTTGGCCAGTCCAAAGGCCTTTATTTCTGCTTTTCAAAGTGAGATATGGTTGTTATAAATGTAATTCTGTGACTTTTAGCCAGCTTATCATATGCTCTAAGAATATCTACAAATTCTTTTTTCCTTTTTGGAAAGAAAGTATTAATTTTTCTCTATCTGACTGGGGGATCATAGGGGTAGCTAGTAGATGCAGTGGATAAAGCACAGGCCCTGGAGTCAGGAGGAATTAAGTTCAAATCAGGTCTCTGATACTTGACACTTAACTAGCTGTGTGACCCTGGGCAAGTCACTTAACCCCAATTGCCTTAAAACATCCAGGGCCATCTCCAGTCATTCTGATGTATATTTTGCCACTGGACCCAGATGGCTCTGGAGGAGACAGTGAAATTGGTGACCTTACACAGTTCTCCCTCACTTAAATCCAGTTCAGTGCAAGTCATGATATCACCTCCCAATGTCATGGTCCTCTTAGAGAATGAACCACAAACAACAACAGGGGGTGATAAGCCTTATATTTTGTTAATGTTGTACATATATTTATTTGGAGACCTTCTAGATCTGTTGTTATCTATTTTAACATGCTAAAATGTATGTTAACACTGCTGCTACATAGCTATTAATTACTTTTAAGATATTCTTCCCATCATGCTTTGACTTCAGGATGCTAATCAATCCCTTAACAAATAGCCTTGGATTTTTCCTCAGGAGTCCCATGGCAAATGTGTTTTACCTGGAGAAGATCAAAGCTTTCAGTCTTTATTCTTCTTTGGTGTACATTACATATTTTCTACTTATTAAGTCCAAAGGATATTTTGCTATTGTTACAGAAAGCTTTCATGAGATGAAGTCACTATTTAAGGTATTTTTTGGTCGAACCATGTAATTTGATGTCATTCAGACAGGGCAAATATTATAGTATTTAATCAAGTAATTAATATGACTTTTTAAAGTATTCATGAATTGATTAGTATGACTTCCCAGAATTAATCAGTCACTTAATATGATTTTTTGGTATAACTACCCATTTGATTTGAAAGCCATAGTCAGTTCTAGGCAAAATCATGGCAGACTTAAAAACTATCTCCTTAGAAGATGCCATATTTTATATCAATTGTCCTTGGCATTAACATTAAGAACAATTGATATAAAGGAAATATTAGCATGTTTTAAATAGAGAACACTTTCTTTGTGGGCACCAAATACTCCGGTGTTTTACTTTGTTCACTTACCTTTTATATAGTTGCAGTACCTGACAAAGGTATAAGTCAATAACTGAAGAGAAGACTTTTTGTTAATTAGGAGAGGTGGTGCAATTGTTATCATGCTTTTATATGACTTGTTCATTGATTTCTGAATCAATAATGAGTTGCTCTGTATACAAAGAAGAGATCTGAGAAAACATCAATCTACCCATTTGTGAAAGTGGGAGGTCCCCTCAGACACTTCACACTTACTATCTGTATGACCCTGGGCAAGTCACCCTGATTGCCCCCCACACACAAAAAAATGGGAGTGTATTAAATTGTAATATTTTCAGACTTTTGTGATGTACTGATCAATTTTCCTGATTTAAAAACTCTTCCCACCTCCCCCCCACCTCTTTTTCCTTTAAAAATAGTATTTGTTATATGAGTAGTTCTCTGAGAGAGGATGGGAAAGGAATACTGGTGATATCTTGATGATGAAAAAAAAAAGACAGCTATAAAATTTTATTAGAGAAAGATGAATTGCTCTTTGCCCTTCTCAACCCTCCTTCCCCACAGGCTGACTTTTTTTTTGGCACACCTTTTTTGCTTCTCAGTTAATATATTGTTACTGTAATCCTTTTAGCAATAATATTATACATTTTTCCAGCAATACAAGCTGTGAAGACTTTCTATAAAGTATATAAACATATAATTGGCTTATATCTGGAAGACTCATTGGTGTTTTCATCTTTTGGTTAAAAAAATATGTGACACCTTCTGTTAAGAAAAATAAGATCAGGTTGTAATAGCTAGGAAGTTAGGAAAGTCCTTTGCTATAATTCATGTACTATACTACTGTGAAACATCTGAGCCAATAATTATGGATCTTATCTGGACCTGCCAATTTCCAGTTTTGCAAAGAAGCTAGAGTTTCAGTCACCTCCTTTGACATTAATTATATTAACCATAGACAAGCTTCCTATTTCTTGTTTGAGCCAAGTTGTACTTTTGATGTTTTCTTTGAGGCAGCTGGGGGTGTAGTGGGTAGAGGCCTGTACTTGGAGTCAGGAAGACCCAAGTTCAAATCGATCATCAGACACTTAGTAGCTGTATAAGGTTGGGCCAGTCAGTTAACCTCCCTCAGCTTCAGTTTGCTCATCTACTTACCTCTCTTGTTCTTGTTGTTCATCCTGCCTTCTCAAGAAGAACCAAAGACATCAGGAAGGTGATGTCTAGACTTGCAAGTGAATTGGATTTAAGTGAGGCAGGACCATGCAAAATCATCAGCCTCACTCTTTCCTCCCAAGAAAATGAAGTTCAGGAGCAAGACATAGGTCAAGATGACTGTTAATGGCCACCACCTCTCTAGGGTTGTCCTGAGGATAAAAGCACTTTGTAGACTTTAAGGTACATATAAATGCTAGTTATTATGTCTTCTTTTGACTGTATAGATGCTTCTAATTTATTTGTTTCTCAAGTCTCTATTGTATGATTTTTTAATTGATGTTGAATTATTTATTTAGCTATTGTCCTGCTTTGACTCTTTGCATTACCTTGATCTTTTGGCTTTTGATTTTTTTTTCTTTTCTTTTTTTTTTTTTTAGTGAGGCAATTGGGGTTAAGTGACTTGCCCAGGGTCACATAGCTAGTAAGTGTTAAGTGTCTGAGGCCAGATTTGAACTCAGGTACTCCTGACTCCAGGGCCTGTGCTCTACCCACTGCGCCATCTAGCTGCCCCTTGGCTTTTGATTTTAATTTTTGTATGAGGGTATCAAGAATTTTGACATGCAGTTGTTTTCTGAATTCCATCTCATGTACTTCTCCTTTGTTGCCTTTATCAGGAAATCTGATGTGCAAGTTTTCTGCTACATATACCATCTAGATAGTAATATAAACTTCCAATGTCCTTCCAATGGTCTTTAATAATTCTTTTGGGTTCCTTCTGCCATGGCTGGATTTTACATCTGTCTTTAGGAATATTCTTAGCCAGTCCCACCCATCTTCCTATAGCTCTCACCAAGGTAACAGCTGCAGTATATAGAGTTGTATGCAGGTCCTGAAGTGTTTTTGCATTCTCTGTCAAATGAGAATTTGAGAAAGACAGTGTTCATTCATGACAGTTATAGCAATACCACTCAATTTTTTTCCTAGTTACTCTGTTTTGATATCATTGGTCTATTAGACTTTTACTGTTAGACTAAAAAAGGACTTTTAAAAACTCCATTCTAAGTATGTCCAGATCCTTTTCAAAATCATTTGAGTTATCAACCTAATTTTTGCCATTTGTTTCATCATTAGGTAGTACTTTTGAGTGCTCATTAAATGTAGTTCTTCAGCTTTTCCCTTTTCAGATTAAATTAATTCCTCCATTTTTATTCAACTCATTTAATCTGGGTTTAGGAATGGAACAATTTCTTTTGATTACCCTGCATTGATATATCATAGTTGTTGCACTGGAGGTGAAGTAATCATTGACAAAAAGCAATCAATCTACAAGTCCTTAGTAAGCTCTACTATATACTAGCTATGTATTGTGCAGTATGTAGTCCTTTCCTAAAAGTAGTAAGAGCCATTTCCAATTTTGTTTGATTATAACACTGTCACATGATTTTAAAAATTCTTATCTTCAATCCATTTCATGAGCATTCGTGGCTTGTTCATGTTAGTGTTTATTGCTGTCTGTACAAAGCCTTTCCAACAGCTGTTATTTTTCATTGATTCCAGTGGATCTGGTCCTTCTGTGGTGCCAAAGTACAAAGGAAGGCCACTTGCTCTGCTGTCCTCTCTGTCAAACTGATATCATCATTATAGTTCTGAGTAGGAACAACCTGCAACCCCATGTTGTCCCATTTATTTCTTATATTGTTAGAAGTGATTTCATCACATGAAAAAGGTGCTAACTCAATTAAGAGAATCACCAGAGCCCAAGTGGGTTAGTGTTTCAGGGTTCCTGGCAGGCCTTTACAGTTACTGTGGTGGTCTTTTTTCAGTCATTTTCAGCCTTCAGGGAGCTTACAGTCTATTGAGGGAGACAACATACTCCCATATAATCGTTTTTTGTTCAGTCCTGTCCAGCTTTTCATGATCCCATTTGGGGTTTTCTTGGCCATTTCCTTTTCCAGATCACTTTACAAATAAGGAAACTGAGGTAAATAGGGTTAAGTGACTTGTCTAGTGTCACACAGCTGGTAAGTGTCTGAGACCAACATTTGAACTCAGGAAGATGAGTTTTCCTAACTCCAGACCTGGCATTCTATTCACTGCGCCACCTAGTGGGCAAACAAAAGCCCTGCTCACCCTGACCGCGTTCCCTTACTTGGCTGTTTCCTTCCCCCTCCTGTGATGGATGATAGGTTGGGCTTTGTTTTAAATGGTTTATTATTATTATGACCATGAGTACAAGAAAATCATGCTTATTTTGGACAATGGAGTTCAAATAACAATGATCCCAGGACAAATTGCCATTCTATTATTCTTTTATATTTAATGTTCTGTAGATAATAGCACAGGTGGATTTTGTATAAATGAGCAGAAGTATTAGAATGTTGCTTTTATCAATAAGATTCAATGATGTCTTTTGTTTTTATATCACAGCCATCTTCAGATATAGCGCTCCACCCCATCCCAAGCATCACGAGTCCTTCTTTGTAAGAAAAAGTCAATATAAATACAAAATAAATGAATAAACAATGCGAGAGCGTGTGCACGTACATGTGCACACACACACACACACACACACACACACACACACACACACACACACACACACACAGAGTTAAGCAAAACCAGGTCATATAATGACCTCATCTGTGCAACATTTCCACACCCATAATCCTCCACTTACTTATCAGAAAGAAGTCTAACACATAATGTTTCCCTATTGTTGGGATCATAGCCTCACTCATTCATGATACCAATATACATCTTATCTCTAGTAGTCTTCCCCCTCTGCCTCCAGGACACAACACCTACTGTAAAGCATAAGATAAGATGATAAACTATTTGTTGAAAACAAGGTCATTCATTCATTTTGTTATACAATGGACCTACACTTTCATAGATCGGTTAGGTAATTCTAGTCATGCCAACAAATTAGGCAGCTTGTTGGTACACTTAATAGGGTATTAGACTTGAAGTCAAGGCGACCTGAGTTCAAATATAGCCTCAGACATTTAGTAGTTTCATGACCCTGAGCTAGTCACTTAACCTCTGTCTGCCTCAGTTTCCTCTTCTTTAAAATAGGAATAACTGCACCCACCTCCCAGGGTTGTTGTAAAGATAATATTTGTAAAATGCTTTGCAAACCTTATAAAACTACATAAATGCTAGCTATAATTATTGTATGACAGATCTGAATGGAATAAAATAAAGCTCCCCCTGAGCTTCAAACTATTGTTTCATTATCAGAAGTATAGCCTGGTACCTCTTTGATTTCAATCTCTTCCTTTGTTGGCTAATAGTTGATCACCAGCTAATTCTGGCCTCAGTCAAACCCTTGAGAACAAATACTCCAAAGATCACTTTTATTTGGTCTTTTTTCACAAATACAGTTGTAAGGCTATGTTTAAAGGAAAAATGAAGGTCCCACTTCATGTGTACTCTTCAGGAATCAGCTACAAAGGAAGGACTCCTGTGTTGTTAAATGCAGCAGCTAAACGGTAGAAAGCTTGGATTTAATGTGTGCCTTAGCAGAGCTACCCTGAGCAGACTCTCACTGCAGGGGAGGGAAGATTTTACTGGTCTGTCAATTGTGTTGGTATCTGGCCAGGCAGGCTCTCCTAAAGGAACAGAAGACAATCCCAAAGGGTAGAACCTGATAAGTAAAACTCAGCCTAATTCAAGCATGCTGGTTTTCTCCACATTCTCTTCAGATGAAACAGGGAATATAGACATTTGTCAGCAAGGAAGCACATTGTGCATCAGCAAAGGGAGCTTTAAAGATTAAGAACCTGGGGGTTTTTTGTTGTTGTTGTTTATTTGTTTTTTTAATCTGATCTGAATGAAAGACTATGAGTATGCTCATCTGGCTAGTCAAACTTTTCTTTTCATTCTATATTATTTATGAGATCATAGATTTTGAGCTGAAATATACCTTAGAGTCCTGTGGAGTCCAACCCCTTCACTTTACATAGAAGGAAATTGAGGCTAAGAGTGATTAAATGACAGTTACACAACTAATAGGTGTTTGAAGGATTTGAACTCAGGTCTTCCTGATTCCATCAGTAATTATAAAAAGACCACCTCAAGAGTAGTCTTTAAAGAAATTTTTGTCAAATATTTTATTAAGTTGAGAAATAGGAGAAAAGTCACATGGTGCTGAAATATTAACCTACAAAGAAAAAAAGTGGAATTGCAGAAGAAGCATGTGACACAATAGTTCAGTGTCAAGGTGACCTCTGTTCCATTCCAAGGTATTGCCCCATGACTCTATGAATGTACTCTGTGTAGCAAAATATATGATCTTATACTTAGCAAATAGGTGTGTCACCTTCCCATGGACTTGACCTCTTAAGGGATGACTAGTTTTGTGACACAGGTTGAACCATACCATAGGCTGAAAAGGAATCTTAGGGGGATTATCCAATCTCCTCTTTTTATAGCCTAGGAAAATGAGGTTCAGCGAGCAAAGCAACATGCCCAAGATCAAAGGCAGTAATTAGTAGTGCCAGGATCTGAAACTAGGACCTGTGGCTTCAAATTCAGAGTCATTTGAGTTGCTAGACCTCATTGGTTTATATGGCCAATGAGTACCAATAAATCCTTTTCAATGGACATACCTCTAAGTATAACCAGTCAGTGTAGGCATTCTACAAGATCATAAGCTCATAGATTTTGACCTGAAAGGGACCTCAGAGATCATTGTCTCTGATTTAACAAATGAGGTTAAGAGAGATGAAATGATTTCCCCAGGTTCACACAGCTAGCAACTCTCAGGCAGAATTCAAACTCAGAATTTAAGTGCTACTATCTATCTATTAAGTGCTACTATCTATTTAAGTGCCACCTAGCTGCATTCTCCTCCCAACTGTTGTAGTTGTTGTTTGTCCTTCATTCTTTTTTTTGTTTGTTTGTTTTTTAGTGAGGCAATTGGGGTTAAGTGACTTGCCCAGGGTCACACAGCTAGCAAGTGTCAAGTGTCTGAGGCCGCATTTGAACTCAGGTCCTCCTGACTCAAGGGTGGGTGCTCTATCCACTGCGCCACCTAGCTGCCCTGTCCTTCATTCTTGAAGAGGACTATGAAATCAGAAGGTGATGTCATGACTTGCATTGAATTGGATTTAAGTGAGGGAGGGCTATGCAAAGTCACCAGCCTCACTCTCTCCTCCAGAGCCATCTGGGTCAAGTGGCAAGATATACATCAGGACAACTGGAGATGGCCCTGGATGCTTGAGGTAATCAGGGTTAAGTGACCTGCCTAGGATCACACAGGTAGTAAATGTCTGAGGCCATATTTGAACTCAGTTTCTCCTAACTCCAGGGACAGTGCTCTATTCATTGAGCTACCTAGCTGCCCTAGGGTTCCTGAGTACAGTACTTCCCACTGAAACCAGATAGAGTCCAATGCCACTAGACCAGCAATGCTCAGTAAACATGCATTTATTAAGTGCTATGTACCAGGCACTGTGCCAAACAGTGTGGCTACAAAGAAAGTAAAAAACATGGTCCCTGTCCTCAAGGAGTTCACATTCTTTTTTTTTTTTTTTGCTATTGCTTTTTTATTTTATTGTTTTTTTAATTAATAAAGTATTTTTTTCCCGTTACATGTAAAGATAGTTCTCAACTTTTGTTTATACAAGCTTTCCAATTTCAGATTGTTCTCCCTCCCTCCACCCCCTCTCCTAGACAGCAGGTAATTTGATATAGGTTTTATAAATATATATATATATATATATATATATATATATACACACACACATAATAACATTAAACATATTTTTGCATTAGTCATGTTATAAGAGAAAAATCAGCAATGACGAAAAACCTCAAAATAGAAAAACATCAGCACCCAAACCAAAAGAAATAGTATGGTTCATTCAGCATCTATACTCCACAGTTCTTTGTTTTTTTTTTTCCTGGATTTGGAGATCCTCTTCTATCATGAGTTCCCTGGAACTCTTCTGTACCATTGCACTAGTGAGAAGAATATAGTCCATCACAGTAGATCAACACTCAGTGTTGATGATACTGCGTACAATGTTCTTCTGGTTCTGCTCATCTCACTCATCATCAGCCCACGCAAGACCCTCCAGATTTCTCTGAACTCCTCCTGCTCATCATTTCTTACAGCACAATAGTATTCCATTACATTCATATACCAAAACTTGTCCAGCCATTCCCCAATTGATGGGCATCCCCTCAACTTCCAATTCCTTGCCACCACATAAAGAGCAGCTATAAATATTTTTGTACATGTGGGTCCCTTTCCCCTTTCCATGATTTCTTTGGGAAAAAGACCCAAAAGTGGTATTGCTGGGTCAAAGAGTATGAATAGCTTTATTGCCCTTTGGGCATAATTCCAAATTGAAGGAGCTCACATTCTAATGGGGGATGCAACACAAAAATAACTATGTAAGTACAAGTTATATCTGATATAAATGGAAACTAATCTCAGAGGGATGACACTCAAGACACTCACAAGAGCTAGGAACGGAAAGGGCCTTCTTTGGTGAGTCGGATTTGAACTGAGTCTTGATGGAAGACAAGAGAAATGAGAAGAAAAGGCATTGCAGACACTGGGGACAACTAGTGCAAAGACAGAGAGTTAGGAGAACAGAAGATGGCCCACAGTAGACCCTTGTGGGATACTTATGGTTGGTGAGCATGACCTAGATGGAGAATCAGCAAAAGAGACTGAGAAGTAATCAAAAGGGAGGAGGAGAATCAGGAGATAATAGTGTTCTGATAATATTAAGGAGAGACAATATCACTGGCTGAATGAATCCTTGCTATTCAACTTCATAAATCAATGATGTAACTATTATCTAAAGCAGATGACATAACTCAAAGGGGAAAAATTAATTTTGGAACAGATACTGCTGAGCTAAAATTTGGCGAAAATCCACATAAATGATTCCTACTTCTTCTGAGTATAAAGTGGAACATTTTTAGCACAAAATAAAAATCAGTCAAAAATAAAAGTCAGTCATATACATAAGACTCAAAGACTCCATGGACATAGTTTGGCAGTATCAGTTAACATACTGCAGGTTTTAGCTGGATGATATATAATTGTTGTTGAGTCATTTCAGTTGTTAAAGGTTAAAATTCTAGCTAGTCTGTCTAAAATATCTAATGAGTGGTCGCCAATCAATTATAAGCTTTAGCAAGAGTTAGACTTTTAAGCATTTATTAAGGAGAATAAGAATTTGGTAAAGAAAGAGAGAAAGGCCTAGATTCCTATCTATTAAAGGGAGAGCACATTTCTAGCTCCGCTCTCCACCAGAGTCCAAAGGAAAGAGCCCCAGAGTCAGCGCCAGTCTCTTCCTTCCTCCTCCCACTAGTCCGCGTCACTTCCTCCCGCCAAAGAAAAGACTCCTGGTCTTGCCCTCAAAGACCTTCGCTTCATGGGCAGAACTCTTCTACAGTAAGTATCCAGCAGGTGGCGTTATTCCAATCGTTACACAGTCATGTCTGACTCTTCGTGACCCCATTTGGAGTTGTCATGGAAAAGATAATAGAGTGATTTACTATTTCCTTCTCTAGCTTATTTTACAGATGAGGAAACTGAGGCAAACAGGGTTAAGTGATTTGACCAGGGTTACACAGCTAGTAAGTGTCTGAGGCCAGATTTGAACTCAGGGAGAGTTCCTGACTCCAGGCCAGGTATTCTATGCATCTACTCTGCCATCTAGCTGCCATGGAATATATACACACATACATACATATGTGTGTATGTATATATGTACAAATATATAACAGATCTATTTATATATGCATATAATATCTGCATATAATATATAGTAATGTATTAATATGTGTATATATCTTACACAAGTGATATATAGATATATATCTCATATGTCTATATACATCTCTCTATACATATATATATATGTATATATTACACAAAAGATCACATTCATAGTCCTTGAACCAAAGCATATTAGAACAAGGAATTATAAGTGATAAATAAAGTTTAGAACCTTAAAAATCATATATTGGAAGATGAAAAAAATCTTGGGGGGCTGGACTAGTTGGCACAGTGGATAAAACACCAGCCCTGGATTAAGGAGGACCTGAGTTCAAATCTGGACTTAGACACTTGACACTTACTAGCTGTGCGACCCTGGGCAAGTCACTTAACCCTCATTGCCCTGCAAAAAAAAAAAAAAAAAGAAGGAAAAAAAAAAGAATCCTAGGGGCCACTGAGTCCAAACTGCATGACAGCATTCCTGCACCTGCACATTCATTCTCTGCTTAAAGATTTCCAGGTAGGCAGAGCTTACCACCTCTTTTAAGTAGCCAATTTCCCTTTTAGATAGCTCCAATTATTAGAAAGGCTTACCTTACATAAAGCCTAACTTAAGCATTCTACAACTTCCATCCATTGTTCATAGTTCTGTCATTTGGAGCAAAGAAGTTTGTTCCTTCTTCCATACAACATTCCTTGAGATACTTGAAACCTACTGTCACATCATCTCTCCTCCAGAATAAATGTCTCCAGTACAGAGTCATAGATCTGTCACTGAAAATGATTTTGGAAGCCACACATCTCATTTTACAGTTGACAAAAGTGAGTCCCATGGCAGTTAAGTGACTTGCAATATCACACAGATAGCTGGGATGAAAGAAAAGTTTTGAAATTGGCTCCCAAGTCATTGGGAGTTCTACCACATGGAAAGGAGTTCCTGCTATCTCTCTTCACATGACATGATCTTATAACTCTTCACAATCTTGGTGGCCCTCTTCCCAACATTTTCTAGCTTTGTTGTTCTTAAAATGCAGCATCCAGAGCCGAACATGATACTCCTAAGTGTCTACTAAAATAAGGTCAAAGTAGGTACATGATTTAGACATAAAAGGTGATACCATAGGTAAATTAGGAGAGGAAGGAATAGTTTACCTCTCAGATTTATGGAAAGGAGAACAGTTTATGACCAAACAAGAGATAAAGAATATTATGAAGGGGCAGCTAGGTGGCACAGTGGATGGAGCACTGGCCCTGGAGTCAGGAGTACCTGAGTTCAAATCCGGCCTCAGACACTTAACACTTACTAGCTGTGTGACCCTGGGCAAGTCACTTAACCCCAATTGCTTCACTAAAAAAAAATAAATAAAAATAAGAATATTATGAAATGCAAAATGGATTATTTTGATTATATTAAATTAAAAAGGGTTTGTACAAACAGAAACAATGCATCCAAAAATAGAAGGGAGGCAGAAAGCTGGGAAACAATTTTTTATACCCAGTATTTCTGTTAAAGGCCTCATTTCTGTTTTGTTTTTTTTTTTTGGTGAGGCAATTGGGGTTAAGTGACTTGCCCAGGGTCACACAGCTAGTAAGTGTTAAGTGTCTGAGGCCAGATTTGAACTCAGGTCCTTCTGAATCCAGAGCCGGTGCTCTATCCACTGTGCCAACTAGCTGCCCCAAAGGCCTCATTTCTAAAATATATTGGGAACTAAATTAAATTTATAAGAATATAAGCCATTCCTCAATTGAGAAATGGTCAAAGGATATGAATAGACAGCTTTCTGATGAAGAAATCAAAGCTATCTATTGCCATATGAAAAAAATGCCCTAAATCATTATTGATTAGAGAAATGCAAATTAAAACAACTCTGAGGTAGCGCTTCAACCTATCAGATTGGCTAATATGACAAAAAGGGGAAAAAATAAATGTTGGAGAAGCTGTGGAAAAATTGGAACACTAATGCATTGTTGGTGGAGCTGTGAACTGATCCAACCATTCTGGAGAGCAGTTTGGAACTATGTCTAAAGGGCTATAAAGCTTTGCATACCCTTTGACCCAGCAATACCATTATTAGGTCTTTTCCCCCAAAGAGATCATAAAAAGGGGGAAAGGACCCACATGTACAAAAATATTTATAGCTGCTCTTTTTGTGGTGGCAAGGAATTGGAAATTGAGGGGATGCTCATCAATTGGGGAATGGCTGAACAAGTTGTGGTATATGAATGTAATGGAATACTATTGTGCTGTAAGAAACAATGAGCAGGCAGATTTCAGAGAAACCTGGAAGGACTTATGTGAACTGATGTTGAGTGACAGAACCAGGACAACATTGTACACAGTATCAACAACATCGTGTGTTGATCAACTATGATAGACTTGACTCTTCTCAGCAATACAATGGTCCAAGATCATTCCAAAGGACGGATGATGGAAAATGCTCTCCAAATCCAGAAAAAATGGAACTGTGGAATCTAGATGCAGATTGAACCATACTATTTCTACTTTTTTTTGAGGTTTTTCCCTTTTGCTCTAATTCTTCTTTCACAGCATGTATAATGCAGAAATATGTTTAATGTTATTGTACATATATAACCTCTATCCGATTTCTTGCTATTATGGGGACAGGGGAGGGAGGGGAGGAAGGGAGAAAAATTTGAAACTAGAAATTTTAGGAAAACAAATGTTGAAAACTATCTCTACATGTAACTAGAAAATAATTGTGGTAAAATATGAAAGTTTTTAACAGTCGGTTAGGATAACTGAAAGACGCCAGTTTTTCAAGGACCACCCTTTTGGGGAGGAGATGAACAGTCCGCCTGCTGCGCATGTCAGACTGCCTGCCGGGTACAGTCCGCCTGCTGCGCATGTCAGACTGCCTGCCGGGTACAGTTCGCCTGCTGCGCATGTCAGACTGCCTGCCGGGTTTTTTGACTTCCGGGGTGGAGAGAAGCGGAGGAGGCCTTTTTGCCTGCTTGGCGGGACTCCTGGCGGCGCAGCACAGACGGTCTCCCTCACTCCAAAGGTGGCCTTTTTTGGTTTGGTGAGTTTTTATAAGAAATATAGACTAAGCCTAGATTTAAGACGATTTCTACTGTATTTCTACTTTCCTATCCTTCTAATCAACAACACCTTATTTACAATAAAGGCTCTATCTAGAAAACCAGAAGCTTCTTCCATTTACTAGTCTGGGAGATAAATTAAGGGAAAAGTTAAGTAGGGGAGATTTATGATCTAATATCCAATTTTAAATTTCACATAATAAAATACTTTTATGATTAAAAAAAAAAGATATTCCTAAGTGTCTTGACTGCAGCAAAGTACAGCAGGATACCATCACCTTCCTAGTCCTGGAAATTAAGCCTTTCTCAAAGCACTCTAAGACTGCATTCCCTTTTTTTGTGGGAGGGAGGGGGGTAATGAGAGTTAAGTGACTTTCCCAAGGTTACACAGCTAGTAAATATCAAGTGTCTGAGGCTGTATTTGAATTCAGGTCCTTCTGAATCTAGGGCCAGTGCTTTAGCCACTGTGGCCCGCATTCACTTTTTTCACTGCCATATGACACTTTGGCCTTATATTGAATTAGTACTACACTAAAACCTTTGCTTCTACCAATCATCTTCTACTTGTGAAGTTCACTTTCTGAAACTAAATCTAAGATTTCATGACTGTCCCTATTAAGCTTCATCTTATTAGGTTTGGCTCTGCCTTCTAACGCATTGAGACATTTTTAGATTATGAATCTGTCATGCAGTGAGTTAGTGTTGCCTCCTAACTTTTAAATTATCTTTGATATTGATAAGCATGTTCTCCATGCCTTTATCCAAGTCATTGATAACAATGCTAACAAAGCACCTGCTCCTGAAGCCCTTCCCTCAGAGACTCCCTTCCAAAGTGACATTTAATAATAAATGACTGCTCTTTGGGTCCAGCCATTCAGCCAGTTTGAAATCCACCTAATGCTAGTATCATTTGGCCCTGCCCACATGTCTCCATCTTGTTCAGAAAAAAATAGCATGAGAGGCTTTGCCAAGTATTTTGTTGAAATCAAAGGAAACTATCTCTAAGAGATGTTCCTAATGTTTTTTTGTGTGTCACAGCTTCCCTTTGTCATTTGGTGAAACCTCTGGATCCCTTCTTGGAATAATGCTATTAAATGCATAAAGTACATAGGATTTCAAAAGAAATAAATAACATTAAGACAGAGTTATAAAACTGTATATACCTTTTGACCCAGTAATACCACTATTAAGTCTATTTCCCAAGGTGATCAAGGAAAAAGGAAAAGAACCTGTATGTTCCAAAACAGGGCATCTTAAACTTTCCCACTCATTATCCCTTTTCACCTGAGAAATTTTTACATGGTATACAAAATAGATATACATAACCGTTTACTGTTGCCAAATTTTCACAACCCCCACATTCAGTTATGCGACCCCATTGGGGGTTACAACCCATAGTCTGAGAAGCTTGGTTCTACAATATTTACAGTAGCTCTTTGTGGTGGCAAAGGTGGAAATTGAGGGGATGCCCATCAATTTGAGAAAGGCTAAACAAGTTGTAGTATATGATTGTGATGGAATATTGCTGTGCTGTAAGAAATGAAGACTTGCATGAAATAATGAAGAGTGAAATTAGCAGAGCCAAGAGAATGTTGCATATGGTAACAGCGATATTGTTTGAAGAACAACTATGAATGACTGTTATTCTGATATTCAGATCAACTACAAAGGACCTATAAAGGAAAATGCTATCCACCTCCAGAGAAAGGACTGATAGATAGAAACATGCACAGTCTTGTTTTCCATATAAGTTAAATATAAAAAAAAGAAAAAGACAATTATCAAAATTTAGTTCATGGACCCCAGGTTTAAGTACAATATCTTAGTACTGCAGCTAAGTGGAGAAATCCAGGAGTTTTCTATGAAGGAAAAGCAATACATTGGTATTTTTACTACTACAAGACACATTAATATTTTTCTTTTATGCTGAGGATTTGGTGTTTTTGTGACTGATTCTTATTTTTGAATAATGCTGATCTAATAGCATTCCTCTGAAGGGTTTAGTAATCCTGTCAAAAATAGAAATGAGGTTAGTCTAGCATGACCTGCTTTTGAAGACACCATCCTGCCTCTCTGTGATCACTGTTACTTTTTCCTAGATGCTCCCTGGAATAAATTTTGTCTAGAACGCTGCCAGGAATAGAATACAAATTCACCGGTCAAGGCAGGGGAGGGAGGGAACAGGAATTTATCAAGTGCCAGCTATGGGTCAGGCACTGAGCACTCTACAAATTTTATTTCATGAGATCTTCACAACCCTAGGAAGCAGGAGCTATTATTATCCCCATTTTACAGATGAAGAAACTGAGGCAGGCAGAGGTTAAGCAACTTGCCCAGGGTCATATAACTGGTAAGTTTCTAAGGTCGAATTTGAGCTCAGGTCCAGCACCCTACTGACTGTGTTACTTAGCTGACTCGAAAAAGGGCTTCATGTTCTTCGATTTGGAAAATTGGTACATTTGTCTTTCTCCAATCCTATAGCATTTCTCATTTTTTTCTGAGATATGTCAAAGATCTCTCACAATGGCTCAGTGTTCTTGTCTGTCAGTTCTTACAGTGCCCAGGGAAGACATTAATTTGGGTCTAGTGCCTTGATATCCTCAAGAGCAGTTAGGTGCTGTCTTACCGTCTCCCTCCTTATCTTCGGTTTCAATTCCGTTAGTTATTTCTGTTCTGTCCTTTCTAGTCTAAAGATAATACTCCTTGTCAGAGAAAGCAGAAGCCAACACTAAGTAGATCTGTTTTCTGTCATCTGCGATCATTGTCCTATCTGCTCTGAGTAGCAGTCCTATGCATACTTTGTTCTTCCTCTTTTCCCCAGTGTAAATATAAAAAAACAAACACCCCCCCCCCTTTTTGTATCTGTAGCAATCTTAGCCAGGCTCAGATCATTCTGAATTACACAGACTGTCCCCCCACACCCCCCACACCCCCATGCATGGAAAACTATCCCTTCTCACCTCTGCCACAAGGCATTCCTCATTCCCTTCGTAGCTCAGCTCATATGCAGTCTCTTAGATGAAGCCTTTCCTGATTCTTCTTGTTCTTAATGTTCTCCCCGAAGCACTTTCTACCTATTTTGAATGTCCTGTATTGACTTAACTGTGAATGGATTGCATCATTCCCCACAATAGAGCGTAAGCTCCTTGAGGGCAGGAACCGGCTTATTTGTGTGTTTGCATCTTCTGTGTCTATCATGGTGCCTGGCACATAATAAATATTCATTGATCATTGCTCTTCCCTTGTGCATCTACATTCTCTTTAGGAACATTCTCCTTTAGCTTCTCATCAAAAATATTGTTCTTCAAGTCCTGCATTTCCCATTCCTGTTGATCTGACTTCCTCTACAGGATTTAAGTCCACCAGGTCCTAATTATCATTTCTGTGAAACACTTGTCTGCTCATCTAATGCATCTCAGGTGCATTTTATCTTAAGAATCCTGGCTTTCCTTTCCTATACCATAGAGTCTAAGATGAGAACGATGACTTCCTTCACATTTGGTATAATTTCCTTTCTAATGCCTTTTTTTTTTTTTGTTACAGAAAAGCATTTTCCCTCATGGCTTCTTCTACTTTTTGGAAGATAAAAATCATCATTAATGCAAGCCTAGAAATTGTTAGCTGCTTGGCTTTGGGGAAGGGGGAGAAAGACAGAAAGGGAGAGAGAGAAGAGAAAGAGAGAAGAGAGAAAAAAGAGAGGAGAGACAGAGAGAGAGACAAAGAGACAGGGAGAGAGCATTCCAAAAGACATACAGATATATGAAGTGTATCACTGCTACATCACTCATCTGTGCCAGGCTTGTGATTGTTTAACCAAATCCTTCATTTATTTCCTCCAGAATTCTTTTTTTTTTTATTTAATAGAATTTTATTTTCCAAAATATATGTAAAAACAAATTTTAACATCAATTTTTAAAAAAAATTGTGTTCCAACTTCTCTTCCTCCCCCATTCCCACCCTCCACCCACTAGAACTCGAGCATTTCAAAATAAGTTATACATGAGTAGTCATGGAAAACATTCCCACATTAGCTGGGTTGTGAGAGAAAACAGTCAAAAACCTCCCAAAACTTCAGACTGAGGAATTGTCAAAGAGAAAATAAAAAATTTTAAAAATGTGTTTCCAGGGGCAGCTAGGTGGCGCAGTAGACACAGCACCGGCCCTGGAACCAGGAGCACCCAAGCCCAAATCCGGCCTCAGACACCCAACACCCACCAGCCATAGAATTCTTATGTAATGTTTTAATCCCTTGCTTTATTTCATCTAGGTATCCTTTCTGGTCAAGCCATTTTTCTTCTAAAAGAAATGTATTTGTTATTGAGTTATTTTCCTTTTATGGGTCTACCTCTTGGGCATCTCTTGACCTATAGTATTTCTCTGATGAGTTCAGTGTCTTCCTCTGTTCATATCTCCAGCTTCAGTTTTTGGTTCAAGGCTTTGTTCCACACTGTTGGATGGGGTGCTTAGGCTTAGTTTGTCCCTGAACTTGATTTCCTGAACTTCTGATAGTGGCATCCACCTCTCCTGGTGTGACAGGGTTCAGGTTCCCCAGAATCATCTTGAGTCAGATCCCTATGATTTCTGGGCCCTCTTTGAACTGTTTATGGGTCACAGCACTGTGGTCCTCACTCCCCACTGGAGCAGCTGGATCAGAATGATGCCAGCTTCTCTACTCTCCTCTGGAGCATTCCTGTTCCAGGATTCTGGCTTTCTAGCCCCTAGGGCAATAGAGCTCTAAGGGTTGCAGGTGCTCCCCGAGGGTCACTTGATGGAGTGCTAGAAATTCACTTTGCCAGTGCTGACTTCTCTGGCAGGATCCTCCTCCAAACACCTTCAGGCTTCTAACCCTCTTTTTGTGTAGTCCTGGGCTAGATGAAAGGATTTACTCTTTTTCTTTTCTTTGCCTATCTAGTTCAGTATTCAATCTGGGGCCTTTTTGTTTGTTGTTATTCATCCTTCATTCTCCAAGAGGACCAATGAGATCAGCAAGATGATGTCTTGAGTTGCAAAGTGAATTGGATTTAAGTGAGACAGGGCTGTGCAAAGTCATCAGCCTCACTCTCTCCTCCAGAGTCATCTGAGTCCAGTGGCAAGACATAAGTCAGCATGACTGGAGATGGCCCAGGATGCAGTGGGAGACCCTGGCCTTTTTAAGCTAAGGTCTTTCCCAAGTCTCAGTTTGTCTGAGGCAACACCCATTCAGTAGTTAAAGTCTTGGTAAGCATTAAGGTAAAAGGTGGGGCAGCTAGGTGGCACAGTGGATAAAGCACTGGCCCTGGATTCAGGAGGACCTGAGTTCAAAGCTAGCCTCAGACACTTGACACTTACTAGCTGTGTGACTCTGGGAAAGTCACTTAACTTCCATTGCCCTGCAAAAAGAAAAAAAAAAAGAAAGGAAAAGATGACCTAGTTTGCCTTCATAAAAGAATCAGTCTGAGAAGATAAGACCCTCAGAGTTTCTGGCCAAAACAAAAACAATTGTTATTTATACTCACTCTGAGCCATCAGAACCCAATCAATGAGCAAGTGAGGCTTGGGTTGGGACCTATTGTTGACCAATCAGTGAGAGCCAGAGTGATTTGGGATTAAAGGCATAGTCAAGCAGCCCTATTTGAATCTCAATTGGCTTTTCCTGAACTCTATCTCAAGAAATGTAGCCTTTTTAGATCTTTGCTGGAGTTGGGGGTGGGGTTGAGGGGGTGGAGGTTTGGACTTCTCTATGACCTTTCACATTGCCATCTTAACTGCTTAATCCTAAAGCCAACTAAAAGAAGAGGAAGTATATCATTTCGATAAATGATATAGAACTATTTACTGGGAAGGGAACATTTTTATATGGATTTCTTGACATAACTTAAAATATAAGAACAATGGCCAGAGATAGAATGCATCCACTGAGTGCCAGTAAAAAATATCAGCCTGGAGTCTTCAAAATCTGATCAAGGACTTTAAATTAAAAATAGAAAGAGAGGGAGGAAACTGTCCACATATATCTACCAAGCCAGATGCTACAGAGAATAGCAAGAACACTAGAAGAGTAGTATTAGAGAGGTTCCATAATAATTTGCAAGAGTTGGTATCCAAGAAGAAGGTAGATAGAAGCTGGAACCATAGTCAGAAAACTCTGGGTTTGAGTCCTGTTTCTGATATGTACTGGCTTTTCAACTCTGGGAAACTTACTTAGCCTCTCAGTGCCCTAAGCCATGCTTTAATATTAGACATTACAGAGAAGTTGGTGACCTGCATTCCCTTTAGGAATATACCATCTGTGTGATCTGGAAGGTGTCACTTAATCTCTCATTTTACCAGGTGACTCTCTAAGATTATAAATTACAAGTAAACAAGGATGCCTTACATCAATGGAAATAGTTCCCTAAACTTATGAAATCATAGATTTAGACCAAAACTCTATCTGTGACTCTATGCTGGGTGCTGGTAATACAAAGATGAATACAATCCAGTAGTCTTTAATCTCAAACATTTTACCAGTTGTTGTTCAGTCGTTTTCTGTTGTGTCCAACTCTTTATTACCCCATTTGGAGTTTTCTTGGCAAAGATAAGAGGCTCTCAGAGGCTGTGGACTATGATATCAACACAAGACCACCCTCAAGTCCAGTGAACCAATGGATTTGGATGATGCTAACCAATCAGCTTGAAGTAGTGTGTAAGGACCACTTTTACTCTGGACCTATAAAAGGTTTCCATACTCAGTTTGCTGAGCAGTTTATGATTGAAGCAGGCTCAAGGTGGAGGACTTGAGGAAGAACCAGACCAGGATGGAACTCTAGGCTAGATAGGCCTTTTTTAAACTTTCTGAACCCCACATGTTTTCCTTTTTACTAATACCTAGTATGCTTTAATAAATGCTTAATGCCCAAAGACTGGTGCTAAAGCTTCTAATTTAAGGCAACCACAGATTTAGATTTTAAACATCACACCATCCCTCAACCACACCCCAATTCTCTTAGTCTATCCCATACAAATCCATGACTTGATGATGTTCTGTCATGTAGCTACATCCTACCCCCAAATCCAAAACCTCATGGCCATTCTCCTGCTGATGAATCTCTCTGAGCTTGGCTAGGTGGGTCCATGAGCAACAGGTACAACAATCCATCACTGGACCTGTACTGAAGACTCTTTACCCTATTAGGATATTTGGAAAACTTATGTACCTCTAGTAAAAGCCTTCCAAAAGCCTGGCTCTCCTCAGCACCTCCATGAAACATCAGATGAGGACTTGGGGACTTGTTCTTTGTCCTTGTTTATTTCATCTGACTCCTTGCCCTACCTTAATAAAACTGCCTGCCCTATCACTGTTTTGATTTGGGAATCATCTTTCCCCATGCGGTGTTAGCCTCACACCCAATGTTTTCAAAAATTTGTGTTCTGCCACATTGCCCACCATTATCCTATCCTGCCACTTGCTACTCGTCAGTGTCTCTGAGCTTCAATTTCCTCATCTGTAAAATGATGGGGTTGGACCAGATAATCTCTTCAGTCCCTTCCAGTTCTAAATCTATCCTCATATAACTGAGGGAGTCAGGACCAGATCCATAAAATAAAAACCTGAAGCGGGGGCTGTGAATTTTGTCTAGGTGAGTCAGCTCACCAAGGAGATTGAACCTCTAGAGAAGGAACAGATGGGATGGGGGTTGCAGAGTTTCTAGGAATCAGACTGAAGGAATTGTTCTTCTCTAACAGAGAGGGACATTTTGACCTACTCATTTGAGTAGATGGTGTACTCTGCTGTTGTGTAACAGTCAGTCCCTTATTAGGGTAGCTAGGTGGCACAGTGGATAGAGCTCTGGACCTGGATTCAGGAAGATCTGAGTTCAAATCTGGTCTCACACATTTATTAGCTGTGTGACCCTGGACAAGTCACTTAACCTTCTTTACCTCAGTTTCTCCATCTGAAAAATGAGCTGGAGAAGGAAATGGCAAACCACTTTACCAAGAAAACCCCAAATAGGGTCATGAAGAGTTGGACACGACTGAAAAACAACTAAACAATAACAGTCCCTTATATGTGGGTTTATTATGTGAGGCTGTTCAACTGTTTTAAGCAATTCACCAGGATCTGACTTGCTGGTTTTCACTTCTGAGTTCTTGAGGTCACCACCTCTCTTTTTTAAAGCCATGTGTGCCCTCAGCATAAAGCTTGCCTCAAATAAAAGGATACTCACTGGACTTTCATTTCCCCTATTCTCTGAAGACAGGCAGGCACACCACTCATTTCTTTGCTTTGAAGAATTTGCCAGAGTTGTTTATTTTCACTGCTAAGCAATACAGGAAAATATGCTGGGGATGGGAGTCAAACAAAGGGAAAATGGACAGTTTGACAAAATTTACAAAGTCTAGTTATTCTCATTAGTTATTCCTCATCCTACATAGAAATATCTTGGGCACTGTGCTTTCTTTTTTGTTGTTGTTGTTGTTTTTACTTTCCTAGTTCTTCCTCTCTTCTCTTGCTCATCCTCTTCTTTAAATTTTCTACTACTCCTGGTCAGCTGAGCTCAAGGCCCCTTTCAGCATCTTGGGCTGGGGTACCCTGGATGCTCCTTTTTCCTTAAAGAATGTTGCAGAGGGCGGAGCCAAGATGGCGGAGGAGAGGCTGTGACTCCCACAAGCTCCAGATAAACCCATCCATTCACGCCCAAATAATGCGGTAAAAATCAAAACCCAGAACAGCCTAATGCACATAAGAACAGAGTGAGACTTTCTCCGCAAAAGAGGGCGACTCTGATCACCTATTGATCAGGCTGAACAGCTCAGCGCGCAGTCCGGACCCAGCCAGGGACAGTGCCTCCAACACGTCAGAGTCTTCAGCACCAGCAGCTTCTGAGGCTCCGATCACGGACTGGCGAGGGGGTTCAGAGGTAGGCCGGGGTGAAGTGGAGGCAGTATCTGCTGGAGCTGGGGCAAAGCGCCCTGGGTCTGAACCAGTGGGCTGAATCGAGTGGTGGTGGCCCAGTGGGGGAGGGGTAAAAGCACGCCAAGCTTCCGACCATAGAGAATCAGAGTTCAATCAGACTTCTGTTTCCGGGTCAAAGAGAAAGCGGCTGTGATTACTCACAAGCCAGGCAGGCTGAGAAGAAGCCCAATCACCCCCTGGGCCACGCTGTAGCACCAACGGTGTGTCCGGGAAGCAGCGCTACACTTTAAGGAGTAAAAAGCCAAGAAACAGTAAGCCAGGATGAGTAGGCAGAGAAAGCAGAAGACCATCGAAAACTTCTTTGGGGGAAAGGTAGACCACAATACATCCTCAGAAGAAGAAGATAATAATAGGGTCAAAGCTCCAACATCCAAAGCTTCCAAGAAAAATATGAACTGGTCTCAGGCCATGGAAGCTCTCAAAAGGGACTTTGAAGAGAAAGTAGGAGAGATAGAACGAAGATGTAGAGAAAGAGAGGAAGGAATGGAAAGAGAAATGAGAGCAATGCAGGAGAGTCATGAGAAAAAAGTCAACAGTTTGAAAAGCCAAATGGAAAAGGAGATTAAAAAACTTTCTGCTGAAAATAATTGCCTAAGAATTAGGATTGAACAAATGGAAGCTAGTGAGCTTATGAGAAACCAAGACACAGTAAAGCAAATCCAATTGAATGAAAAAATAGAAGGCAATGTGAAATATCTCCTTGGAAAAACAGCTGACCTAGAAAATAAATCTAGGAGAGATAATTTGAAAATCATTGGACTACCTGAAAACCATGACCAAAACAAGAGTTTAGACACCATCCTCCAAGAGATTGTGAGGGAAAATTGCCCTGATATTCTTGAAGCAGAAGCTAAAATAGAAATTGAAAAAATCCACCGATCACCTCCTGAAAGAGATCCCAAAAGGAAAACCTCCAGGAATATTATAGCCAAATTCCAGAACTCCCAGGTCAAGGAGAAAATATTGCAAGCAGCTAGAAAAAAGGAATTTAAATACTGTGGAGCTCCAATAAGGATAAAGCAAGATCTAGCAGCTTCTACATTAAAGGACCGGAGGGCATGGAATATGATATTCCAGAGGGCAAAGGAACTGGGACTACAGCCAAAAATCACGTACCCAGCAAAACTAAGCATCCTCTTTCAGAGGCAAACATGGAACTTCAAGGAGAAAGAAGACTTTCAGGCATTTGTTATGAAAAGACCTGAACTGAATAGAAAATTTGACTTTCAAATACAACACCCCGGAGAAGCATAAAAAGATAAACAGGAAAAAGACTTCATGAGGGATATTAAAAGATCAAACTGTTAACATTCCTATATGGGAAGATAATACAGAGGACACAGGTCTGAACTGAATACGAAGGGAAGTTATGTTTTGTTCTTTGTGGGATGTCTTAGGTATGGGGCCGGATTTGGGCTTGGGGCCTCCTGGGTCCAGGGCTGGTGCATTGTCCACTGTGCCACCTAACTAACCCATAATGACATCCTTAAAATAGGGTTGAGGTGTAGGAGAAATAGACTGGGGGAGGGGGAAGGGGAGAGATGGTCTGGGGAGAGGTTATTCATATGAAGGAAACAAGAAAAAAGCTTATGGAGGGGAGGGGAAGAGGGGGAAGGAATTGGGGAGTGATTGAACCTTAATATCATCAGAATTGACTCAAAGGACTAACATACATACTCAAGTGGGTATAGTAATATATTTTGCCCTGAGGGGGGGGAGGGAGATAAGGGGGGGGAGGGGAAGGAGGAAAGGGCAGATTCTGGGAGAGAGTAGTAAAAAGCAAAATACTTTCAAGGAAGGTGAAGACGTTCTGCATAACGGCACAAGTATGAAATATTGAATTGCTTGATTTCATAGAGAGGGTTGAGGAGAGAGGGAGGAAGAAAATTTGGAACATAGAATTAGCTCAAAGACCTTAAACTCATCAGAGTTGGCTCATGGAGGGAATAACATTCATACCCAGTTGGGAGGAGTAATCTATTTAACCTTACAGGAAAGTATGAGGGGAAGAGGATAAGGAAGGAAGGGTGGAAAAAAAGGGAGTGTAGAGCAGGGGAGGGGACAGTCAGAAGTAAAATACTTTTGAGGAGGAATAGTTTAAAAGAAGATGGAAAATAGAGTAAATATCATGGGAAGGGAATAGGATGGAGGGAAATAGTTATGATGACTTTGCTGGGCTAATACGAAGAAAATTCTTTGTCAAGTTTAAGGTACATTATTTAGGGTATGATGAACAGGATACTATTAGAACAACCTGGAAAGACCTACATGAACTGAAGCAGAGTGAAATGCACTGTATACAAAATAACAGCAATAGTGTAAAATGATCTGCTGGGAAGCATGTGGTTATTTTCAGCAAGGCAATGGTCCAATATAACCCTGAAGGACTATGAAAATGGCAACCCATCTACAGAGAAAGAAGTGATAGTATCTGAAATAGTTGGAAACACATTTTTTTTCTTTTCTCTTTTTTCTTTTTTGGTGAGGCAATTGGGGTTGGGTGGCTTGCCTGAGGTCAAGTGGCTGGTGGGTGTTGGGTGTGTGGGGCTGGATTTGGGCTCGGGTGCTCCTGGTTCCAGGGCCGGTGCTCTGTCCGCTGCGCCACCTAGCTGCCCCTGGAAACACATTTTTTAAAAAAATGTTTTTTTCTCTTTGACAATTCCTCAGTCTGAAGTTTTGGGAGTTTTTTGACTGTTTTTTCCTCACAACCTAGCTAATGTGGGAATGTTTTCCATGACTACTCATGTATAATTTATTTTGAAATGCTTGAGTTCTAGTGGGTGGGGGTGGGAATAGAGGAAGAGAAGTTGGAACATTTTTTTTAATTGATGTTAAAATTTGTTTTTACATATATTTTGGAAAATAAAATTCTATTCTAAAAAAAAAAAAAAAAAAAGAATGTTGCAGAGCCCCCAGACCAGAGGCAGCATGGTAATCCAGTTGGATTTAGCATCAGGGAGCTTTGCTCTTCACTACCCATGTCACTATGGGCAAGTCACTTACCCTCTATGGGCCTCAGTTTCTTCATCTGTAAAATGAGGAGGTTGGACTGGAGAACCTCTTTAAGTTATAAATATTATGATCTTCGTTTCCTTCCCCTAATCAATCCATAGCAGAGGGAGTGCGAAAGATAGGTTTCAAATGGACAGAGGTTTATTTTTAAGTCTCAAGTCTCAACTGCATAATGACAGTTTCCAGATTATGTATCCTCTTGCCCCAGGTAAGCAAGTATTTTAGATAATTTCTCCATTTTGGATAAATCAAACAGCAAGTGTTTTCAAGGGATCTATATGTACTAGGGGCTGAGGATACAAAGACAGTGTTCTTGGTGCCCAACCAAATAAAGGGCAGCTGAGTGGTGGAATGGATAGAGTGGTTAGCCTGAAGTCAGGAAGACTCATCTTCCTGAGTTCAAATCCAGTCTCAGACCCTTATTTTAGCTGTGTGACCCTGGGCAAATCACTTAACCCTGTTTGCCTCAGTTTCCTCATCTATAAAATAAACTGGAGAAGGAAATAACAAACTCAAGTATCTTTGCAAAGAAAACCCCAAAAGGAGTCAGACATGACTGAAACAACTGAACAACAAATGAATCAGCTCCTGAACTCAGTAAGCTTATATCTTAAGGTGGGTGGATGGGTGGAGGGAGGTAGGGGAAGAGATGGGAAACAACACACACACACACACACACACATATAAATTTGTATATATATATTATATATAAACACAAAATATACATAAGGTAAATAAAATTAAGCAGACAAAGGAGTCAGGAAAGACCTCATATAGGAAGAAAACAAGTAGTTACTATGTGCCAGGCACTGTGCTATGAGCTTTACAATTATTATGACATTACAAGTATGATCAACAACCTTGTCAAATAGTTGCTATTATTATTCCCATTTTATGGTTAAAGAAACTGAGGCAAACAGAGGTTAAGTGACTTGCCCAGCATCACACAGCTAGGAAGTATCTGAGGATAGATTTGAATTCAGGAATAGAGCACCTAGATGCCACCTGACTTATGAACAAAACTCAGACTTCCAAGAGATGGAGGTGATGAGGGATTCTAGCCTTGGCAGACAACCTGTGGCAAGGATAGAGAGGCAGGAGAAGAAATGCCAGGTATGGGGAGAACAAAGAGGAGTGATAGGTAAAATAACTGTGGAAACATAGGCCGGAAGGATTTTTATTTTATTCTAGAGGCAATAGGGAGTTACTGAAAGTTTTTGAGCAGAGGAGTGACCTGGTTAAATCTTTGTATTAAGACTCTCACTTTAGCAGTTGCAGAGTAGATATTGGAGACTAGGAGACACCAGATAGAGGAAGACCAATTAGGAAGCTGCTGTCCAGGTGAGAAGTGCTGAGGAACTAAAATAGTATGCTAGCCAAGTGAATAAAGATAAGGGGACAGAGGTAAGAGACATGGTAGAGATGGAGGTGGAGATTTGGCAGCTGATTGTCTACATGAGAGCTGGAAGCTAACTCATAGGTCATCTAATCCTACCTCTTCATTTGACAAACTAGAAGACTGAGGCTTAGGGACATGAAGTGATTTGTCCAAGGTCACACAGTTTGGCAGAGCTGGGATCTGCACTCAGGTCCTATTGCTCCCACATCAGGACTCTGTCCACTGTACCAAACTGAATCCCTGTGGTGTGATTGACTCCTAGATTGTGAATCTAGGTGTCTAGAAGGATAGTAGTGCCATCAATATGCAGCTGTGTGACTCAGTGGATAGAATGCTGGGCCTGGAGTCATAAGATCTGAGTTACCATCTGGCATTATTTATAAGCTGTGTGACCCTGAGCAAGTCATTTAACTTCTATCTGCCTGTTTCCTCAACTGTAAAGTGAGGATCAGTGTTGTCAGTTTCAAAGGAGATCATATTTAAAAGCACTCAGCAAAGTGCTTGGTATATAGTAGGCACTTAATAAATGCTTATTCTCTTCCCCTTCCTTTTCCTCAACAGAACTAAGAAAGTAAGGAAGAGCTCTAGAAATCATTTGAGGCTGAATACCCATTTACAGAAAGTAATGGAAGTAACCAGAGACAGCATAGTTAGTGAATAGAGAGGTTTCAAGTCCCCTCTATGATACATTCTGACTGTGTGACCCTGGGTAAGTCATTTAACCTCTTAGTATCCACAGGTAACTCTCTAAGACTATTCTCTGCAGAAGAGTTACATTGGTGGAAGACAATCAGTGGTACAAACCAATATGTAGGTATATGTTAGTAATCAACATGGTACGTTAGAAAATTGGAAGTGGCAAAACAATGGCCAAAATAGGCAAATTGGGAATTGACTCTGAATTTAATAATTATTGGGTGGGATGGAATGGATCTATATCCATGTCTACTGTATGGGGGAAGGGTAGTCAGGACTAGCAGTGGAAGTTGCTAGTGCTAAGAAATGGAGAATGAATAATCAACTCAGGGAGAATCAATAAAGTAACAACATGAATGCAACGTCAAGACTCTGGATTCCTATCAACAGGAAATACATTTGTTAATTAATAGCTATTTTTTTCTTTTCAATCAGTCACCAATGAACAAACATTTGTTAATCACCTGCTATGCACCAGGCACTGCATTAGAGGCACAAAGATAAAAATGAAACAATTCCTACCCTCAGGGAGCTTACATTCTATTGAGGGAGACAACATGTTTCCATATAATGGTTTTGTCGTTCAGTTTTGTCCAACTCTTCATAACCCCATTTGGGGCTTTCTTGGCCATGATACTGGAGTCATTTTCCATTTCTTTCTCCAGCTCATTTTACAAATAAGGAAACAGAGGCAAACAGGGTTAAGTGACTTGTCCAGGGTCGCACAGCAAGTAAGTGTCTGAGACCAACATTTGAACTCAGGAAGATAAGTCTTCCAGACTCCAGGCCCAGGGCATTCTATCTATGTGGCACCACCTAGCTGCCTTCCCATGTAATAAGTATACTTAGTTCCAAAAAATGGTTCTATCAAGATATTTCTCTCTACAAAGCTGACACGTTTAATGAAATGGGTTGACTTTATTCTGCTATTTTTCTGAAAACCTCAAGAGGGCATGAGTTTTATGTTTGATCAGTCCTACAGACAGTTGAAAACATCCTGAAGAGTATATATAGGCCAAGTCAGGATTAGAACCCAGAATTTTGAACCCGCACACTCTCTCTTCTTACTGCATAACAGGCTATTACTAGAATACTAGGATCTATAGTGTATCCAGAGTATTCATTATTGAGAGGTTTGAAGGCAAAATCTGGAAAGTGCAATTTATTGGCTGACTAATTTTAGATTTGCTTATTTTACCAGACCCCTGCTCTAACATATCCAGAGCTAGCTGGATACAATTTTCAATGTCAGCATTTATTCCTCAGAAATCAGCAAATGCTACAAATCAGGAATTGATTTATTGTTGTTGTTTTTAATAATTGTCTATATTTAAGAAAGTGATGAGGAACAGCTTCGTGTCACAGTGGATAGGGTTCTGGGCTTGGAGTTAGGAAGACCTGAGTTCAAATCTGGTCACAGACACTTACTAGCTGTGTGACCCTGGGCAAGTTACTTAACCCCGTTTGCCTCAGTTTCCTCATATGTCCAATGAGTTGGAGAAGGAAATGGCCAACCACTCTGATATCTTTGCCAAAAAAAACCCAAAACCCTAATGGGGTCACAAAGATTTTGATGTGACTGTAAACAACTAAACAAGATGATGACGGAGAAAATGTTAATAATGCAGATTAAACTTAAAAGTAGGCCATGTGGACTTTTTCTTTCTCAGAAAGTCGGTTAAACATTTACCAGCCCACTACTGCAAAATCTTCAAAGCAAAACGTCCCCCTCTTACTGAAATGAGCTTTCATGTAATAAATAAAGAATAGCAACAGCTGAGGTAAAGCTCAAGTCACATCCCTGGCTAACAAATACCATAAATTGCTGGGGGGAGGGTGCAGCCTTTTTTGGGGGGTGGGTGGAAGAAAATAGTGGAGTGAGTAATTACACGTTCTATTCATTACAAAGGGTTTTTTAGACTTGACTGAGTGTGACTTCCCAGACGTGCTTCCTTTGGTCTGTGATATCTTGAATGGAGCCAGCAGCTCAAAGTGTGGCAGATGCAATGCTAAGGATTGGAAAGGGCATCACAAACCTTGGCATTCCTCAAATGATCAGACCTTGTTTCTAAATGATGAGAATTATGACTTGCCAGCTGCAATTTATTCACATAAATCCTCACTGCTGAGTCTGTCTCTTTGCCTCATTTTCTATGTCTGTATCTCTCTGTAGCTCTTTCCTTTTTTTCTCCTCTTCCTTTCCTTCCTTCTTTTCCTTCCTTCCTCCCTTCCTTCCTCTTCCTCCTTCCCTTTCTTCTCTTTTCTTCTCTCCCCCCTCCCTCCTTCCCTTCTTCCTTCCTTCCTTTCCTTCTTTTATTATATTTCTAGTTTCTGAAAAAGGCAATGTCAATTCTTAAAATAGCTAAGATCCTCCTACAATGAAGTTTCTGGTTTTTTTCCAAATGCTAGTGAAATATTGACATTAAAGTTATAGAATACCAACAGCATGACAAAAAAGCATGTGTTCCCCCCTCCCCCCACTCCTGAGCTCCTATAGAGTTCTCTAAGAAGCCTGGCTACGCCTGCCAACAAAAGAGATGTGCAAACTCTCCCACAACACATTTCATTCTTCCTTTCCATTTAGAGCTTCTTTCTGACTCCCGAACAAAGGACAGAAACTACTGCTGCTGCTGCTGCTGCTGCTACTTCACCTTCTGAAAAGCACATTTTATCAGGCAAGTAGAAACTATATTCAGCTAACCTTTGGGGAGAACTCCAGCCAGTAAATGTCAATCGCTGGCTTAGCCCTTTCTCTCTCAGTCCTTCCTCTTCTCTCTGGTAGGTTATTTTTAGGAAGCCATACTTGGCATGTTATGACAAGGCATGTACAGAAAAGAGTGGCATGGGGCCGGAGTGGGGGTTGGGCAGTGAGAGCCAGCTGCAGTGTGGGAGGCAACCTGATTTGGCACTATTTTAGACAAATCAGTGACAAATATATTCAGTTTCTCTTCAGATCTTATATTAAAGAATTTTATGTTTGCAACACCAACCAAACTAACTAAAACCAGAGGGTATCTTTGAATCTCACTCTGTAAATTGCACATACTAGACATCTAAGAAATGTTTGTTGAATGAATGAATCGATGTCTCTCTCTCTCTCTCTCTCTCTCTCTCTCTCTCTCTCTCTGAGAGGATTATGTGACTTTGAATCCAGGTCTTCTGACTTCGAACCCTTTTTTCCTCTGGGAATTATTTCCTATTGAACTATAGCTTTCCCTGGGAGTGGTTGGTAACTAGCTTAGACCCTGGAAAGATTGTGAAGACAATTATGCCCATTTTTCTATTTGGGACTCCTCTCTTCAAATTCTCGATGTTCTCATTTTGTCTTTTGTAGAGGAGCCATCTTGTTCCCGCCCTAGGCAGGATTCCCAGAAACCTTTCCAGATAAATGAGTATAAGGCCCACCTTCTAGGAAAGAAGGGATGATGCCTACTCTTGGTTACTGCTTCCAACACTCAGCACACTGTCAGGTACTTTGTGGGGAGTCAATAAATGTATAGTGATTTGAAATGAACACAAATTATAAACATATCACTAGATCTTAGAGGAAAAGAAAGAGAATAAGCAAATAATACCTGTTTCTAGAGGCTAAAAAAGTATGTTGTTTAACCTAGTGTTAGTGGGGATGAAAAGTTGTAGAATTCTCTTCTATTAGATTGTGAGGTCTTTGAGGATGGGCACTGTCTTTTGTACCCCCTTTTATCACCAGTGCTTAGCACAATGCCTGACATATAGGTAAGCACTTAATGTTTATTGACTGGAAGACTTATCTTTGTGAATTCATATCTGGTCTCAGACACTTACTAGCTGTGTGACCCTAGGCAAGTGACTCAACCCTGTTTGCCTTAGTTCCCTTATCTGTAAAATGAACTGGAGAAGGAAAAGGGAAACTACATCAACTTCTTTGACAAGAAAATCTCAAATGGGGTCAGAAATAATTGGACAAGACTGAAACAACCACAGTCAAGTTACTTAATCTGTATCAACTTCAATTTTACCATCTATAAAATGAGGGGATTAGGTTACCTAAGGTCCTTTCTAGCCTTGACTTTGAGGAGAGTATCCATTTCTATAATTGGTAATAACAAGCTAAATGACCTATTTTGGAGTGGGTCTACTTTTTGTAGTAGCAAAAACTGGAGAGTATGAATCCCCATTGATTGGGGAATTAGACAAATTACAATTCATGATTGTAATGGAATATTATTGAGGTATAAGAAACAATGTATATGAATACAGAGAAGCATGGGAATACTTATATGAATTGATGCAAAATGAAGTAAGTAGAACCAGAAAAACAATATATACAATGACTACAACAATGTAAGTGGAAAGACACTCCTCATCCCAAATAAAAAAATGAATGTTATATAAATATTATGACCAAATTTGTTCCTAAAGAAGATATATAAGAATATACCTGGCTCCATTCTTTGCAAAGGTAGAAAAGGGCACTATGGGTACAGAATGCTGCCTATATCATCACTTAATTGATGTGTTTGGGTTTGGGGTTTTTTGGAACTGCTTTTGTCTTTATTTCTAAAAAACTCTTTGTTAAAAAGGATAACTCTTTGGTTGGGCGGAATATAATTGGTGATAAAGATGGCATAAAAATAAAATATATCAACAAAAAGCTTTCAAGTACTACCAATAACAGCAAAAATGAAATTAGTCTAACCATGATTAAAATAAAGGTTATATAGGTCCAGAGACCTTCTCCTTCCCCCAGGGACTCTGGGATCATACTGACCAGAATTAACTCTTGACCCCAAAGGGTTAATGTCTCTCTTTTAGATTGTGCCTTTACCTTGAGCATGGCAGGAAAATCTCTACATATTCTCATTTAGCTCATTTCCTGACGTGGGTAACTGGGCTTCCAGCTCCCACACAAGAATTCAATGTAGATATGGGTAACAAATATGGGTCAGCCTTTACTTTCATTCACCACAGGAAACACAGACAATACAAAGGATTCATGGGAGCCCATACACAAATACAGAAGCACAATATACTCAAATTGCCCATTAGATTCCCCTCAGAAAGTAAAGATTTTTTGGAGGCTTCTGAACAAATATTCCCCATTCACTTCAGACCTTAACTGTCCAAGTAACTAACAGCACTAGGAGGGCTGGCAAGGTCCAGATCTCTTTGAACTTAATATGCTAATAACTTTAGGCCTTCAGCTGCAAGGCAGTCTATTTCCTTCTCCAAGAAGCACAGTGTTAAGAAAATATTATTCATCTGGAAGATTGGCACCCAAATTCTTGAACTTGGGGATTCTCAAATTTGTGATTACCCATGAGATAACACCAGAATCTGGGAAAGTCTCTTCTCAGGAACTCTAGCTCTGGAAAAGAAAACAGAAAGGCAAAAGAAGGTGTTCATAAACTGGGGCTTGGGACATGTCATTTGTTTCTCCTTCAAGTCACTATTTTCTGCTCTTGAGAGTGGGGAGAGGAAGGAGAAAGGAAAAATCCTTCTTGCTAACCTCTAGAAGGAGGGTTAAGGGAGAGAAAGGTGAGCACTAGAAAGCCAGTGTACCTTCTTTTATTGACCATGGAATAGGACAACCCCTGAGTCATCCCCTCCCCCCATCCTTCTGGATCTCAGTCACCAATAAGACATACAATTGCTTAAACTATGCTAAAATCTCAACTGGTTGACTGGAAGATTCATCAGGTTCTCCCTCCCTCCCTTACAAAGAGAAGACATTTTAAGAACAAAAAGAAGTAGGCAGAAATGTTTAGAAAAGAGCTTTTAGGAAATATTAACAATTTCCATAGACTGCTTGCTAAAAATGCCAAAATCTGAATGACAACATGATTGTTTCTATTTTCGTGAGCATTGAAACATTGTCTTTTCTGGAAGAATGGTTGGAAACTACCAAACCAATGTTTGGTAGTTTAAACTTAAGATGCTTCAGAATCTCCATCAAGCAAACTGCTTAGTCAATGTTTATGCCCCTTTTTTGGTGAACAATTAAAAATATTTTCCCATGTGGCCTTTGAAAACTAAGACTTTTTAGGGTCTATAACTGAAATGGAATTGTAATGTCTGTGGAAGTAATAATAGCCTTGTAAATCTGGATACCTGCCTTGACTTGTCACATGACTTTGGATGGGAATTCTGCACAATATTAGCAGTTACCTTGCAGAGAATGTGTGAGCATGAGTGATAATGTAAATAAATATGAGATGCTTTGAGCTGCCTCAAAAAAGAAACTGTTTATCTTGTATCTAATGGAACCTACGTCCTTGGAGACCTTCAAGAATAGCATAGTCATTCATGCCTCTTTGAGAATTTAGGCACTTACGTTCTGAGGCAAAGGGACTCTTACAATTGTAGGAATGCTAGTGGGGTTTCATGGGAAAAAATGGTGGAGCTGTAGTTGGGAGAGACCTGGGTTTGAATCCTGCCTCTGGCACATGTCAACATGACTGTGCCACTTAGCTGAGCCTCAGTTCTCTCATGTGTAAAATGAAGATGATAATAATTTCTGTTCAGGGCATTCAAGACTCAAATGAGATAATGTAAATAAAATGCTTCACAAGCCTTCAAGCATTATGCAAATGCAAATTGTATTATTATTGCATCCACTTCTAGAATTCCCCATGGACCTTTTCTAATAGTTCTACAATGAGGTCTCTCATATTTCATTTATTTACTCATTTGTTTCTTAAGTATGACTGTGAAGAATCTTCAGTTATAGTCTTCAGTTTTTTAACAATGAGTGTTCTTTGGATCAAAGATCTTAACAGGGTTCCTTTTAGAGCCTTGGAACTGGAACTGGGAAGAAATGATTTCAAATCTAGCTCAGGCACTTAGTAGCAGTGTGACCCTGGGCAAATTACTTCCTCTGTGAAATGGGGATGATAGCCCCTACCTCCCAAAGTTGTTGAGAAGATCAAATGAATTAATATTTGTAAAACACTTAGCATAGTGCCTGCTACATAATAAGTGCTTGAGAAATACTTATTTCATTCCTTCCCTCATGATCTTACATAGACATCTATTATTTGCAAAGTATGTATTACCAACAACCAGAAAGCCATTCGACCTATTACCTTCACAATCACCTTTATTCTTTTTTATAAAAACATTGTCCATAATATTTTCTGCTCTTTTGTAATCTTTCCTCTTTGAGATATTTTGAGAACTGACATATGAATCCCTTTAAATGGTGTTTTTCTAGAACAGATTTCTTTTCTACTGTATTTGTATTTGCTCAGAACCAATTCTTTATGACTTCATTCTTTCATGTGTCTTTGTTATATTCTTTTTTCATTTTTTCTTTCTTTCCTTTTTTCTTTTCTTTTCTCTTTCTTTTTTTTTTTTTGGCAGGGCAACAAGAGTTAAGTGACTTTCCAGGGTCACACAGCTAGTAAGTGTCAAGTATCTGAGGCCAGCTTTGAACTCGGGTCATCCTGAATCCAGGGCTGGTGCTTTATTCACTGTGACACCTAGCTGCCCCTATCTTTGTTATTTTCTTGCAAGATCAGCTTCTGAGGTGGTAGAGTCCAAATGTGTTGTTTCCACTATTGTCATTGAAGAAAATAAATCACATTTTAAAATATTGGCAAACAGAACAAGAGGTCTCCGGAAAGGGGAGCAAAGGGTCTCATGATTGTAAAGAAAGGATAGCTGTTTCTTAATAAGACTGGAGAGTCTTCCTTCAAAAGTGACTTGTCTTTTTAAAAGGGGCATTGACCTCACTGATCCTCAGCCTCCCCTAGGTGGTAACTCCATAACATAGGACATATATTGATTTGTCACTTAATTGCATCCTCTTTACAGGAATGTTTGTGCATTTAGATCTGTTCCTAATAAAGCTTATACTTGTATGTTTATATCTTTATAGTTACTGTTAATAAATTTATTTTCCACTTATGGGAATGTTTTTTAAAATAAATTTTTTTTTTAGAATAACATTCTTTTTTTGTTTTTGTTTTGTATTATTGTTTTTTGTTTTTGCGGGGCAATGGGGGTTAAGTGACTTGCCCAGGGTCACACAGCTAGTATGTGTCAAGTGTCTGAGGCCGGATTTGAACTCAGGTACTCCTGAATCCAAGGCCAGTGCTTTATCCACTGTGCCACCTAGCTGCCCCCTAAAATAAATTTTTATGAATTTACATACTTGCACCGAAATTCCTAAAAAAATACACATGCTTTCAAGTCTTTATTAAATTTCTCTCCTCCTCCATTTCATAAGAATGATAGATTTAGAACTAGAAGAGACCTTAGAAATCATCCAGCCTCTCTCTTCTGTCCCCCACCCCCTGCCCCATCTCTCTTTCATAAAAGATGTCTCTTTAGGAGAAATGTGAAAATATATTGGGAAATGAAGATGATATAAAAAACCAAGAGATATTAGTAAAAGTTTTAAAAAAGAAAGTGAAAAAATGCTGGCAGATCTGTTCCATTTCATATTTGTGTTGTCCTGCTTTTATCCACAAATGATCTTGGGATGATCTAGTTTAATTGAGGCTATGCCAAATTCTCTGTGGGTTTGTCTTTCTGCCCCAATTACTTTTCACTATTTTTTGAGGTGACATTGGTTATATTCTTTCTTTCTTTCTTTCTTTCTTTCTTTCTTTCTTTCTTTCTTTCTTTCTTTCTTTCTTTCTTTCTTTCTTTCTTTCTTTCTTTCTTTCTTTCTTTCTTTCTTTCTTTCTTTCTTTCTTTCTTTCTTTCTTTCTTTCTTTCTTTCTTTCTTTCTTTCTTTCTTTCTTCCTTCCTTCCTTCCTTCCTTCCTTCCTTCCTTCCTTCCTTCCTTCCTTCCTTCCTTCCTTCCTTCCTTCCTTCCTTCCTTCTTTCCTTCCTTCCTTTCTTTCTGTGGGGCAATGAGGGTTAAGTGACTTGCCCAAAGTCACACAGCTGGTAAGTGTCAAGTGTCTGAGGCCGGATTTGAACTCAGATCCTCCTGAATCCAGGGCTGGTGCTTTATCCTCCATAACACCTAGCTGCCCCATAGTCTTTCTTTCTTTTCTTTTCTTTTTTTTTTTTTTTTTGCAGGGCAATGGGGGTTGTGACTTGCTCAGGGTCACACAGCTAGTAAGTGTCTAGTGTCTGAGGCTGGATTTGAACTCAGGTACTCCTGAATCCAGGGCCAACACTTTAACCACTGCGCCATCTAGCTGCCCCCCTATAGTCTTTCTTTTCTTTTCTTTTTTTTTAGTGAGGCAATTGGGGTTAAACGACTTGCCCAGGGTCATACAGCTACTAAGTGTCAAATGTCTGAGGTCAGATTTGAACTCAGGTCCTCCTGAATCCAGGGCCAGTGCTCTATCCACTGCACCACCTAGCTGCCCCCCCCCCCAGTCTTTCAAAAAAAATTGTTTTTTTTTTTACCTCTATTTGCAAATAGGCTTATACTCTAAACCAAGCTGGTCATTGGCTGACATGTCTCTCTGTTTAGCAAACAGATTAAGTGTTTTCAAATTGAGGTATTTTGGGGTCCTTTCCTTCTCTTTTCCATCACTGTCACCACTAAGATGGAAGTGGAAAGTGGTCACAAAAATTGATGGCCAATTTGTTTTTAGTCCATTTCATGGACAGCCATGGTAAAAGAAAGGTACCTATCACCTATTAGCTATTAGTTATACAAAGGCAAAAAAATTAATCTCTTCTACCTTTAAGATTCTATAACATTTTTGAAAGATTTCCACTGAAGACTGGGATCTCAATTATATGTACCACTGTAACGATTGGAATAACGCCACCTGCTGGATACTTACTGTAGAAGAGTTCTGCCCATGAAGCGAAGGTCTTTGAGGGCAAGACCAGGAGTCTTTTCTTTGGTATCAGGAAGTGACGCGAACTAGTGGGAGGAGGAAGGAGGAGACTGGGGGCTCTTTCCTGAGGACGCTGGCGGAGAAGGGAGCTAGAAATGTGCTCTCCCTTTAATAGATAGGAATCTAGGCCTTTCTCTCTCTCTTTACCAAATTCTTATTCTCCTTAATAAATGCTTAAAAGTCTAACTCTTGCTAAAGCTTGTAATTGATTGGCGACCACTCATTAAATATTTTAGACAGACTAGCTAGAATTTTAGCCCTTAACACCACTCACTTATGTGAAATTCCTCGTTCCCTAGAGACACCAGATAAAGAAAATGTTTCTGTGTCTCGTTTTGATAAGAATGATATTTAACAACAGAAACTAAATGAAGTGGAAGGAGAGTACATAGCTTGAGATCATAGATCTCTCTTCTCTGTTTTTTGTTTTTTTTTTGCTGGGGGCAATGGGGGTTAAGTGACTTGCCCAAGGTCACATAGCTAGTAAGTGTCAAGTGTCTAAGGTCAGATTAGAACTCAGGTCCTCCTGAATCCAGGGCCATGCTTTATCCACTGCGCCACCTAGCTGCCCTTCGACTCTCTCCTCTTAACTAAGCTAGGTTTAGCGGCTAGCAGGTATAGTCTCTCTCCAGAGCTAGGTTTAAAGCCTTCCTAGTTTGGTGGAATCTACCAGAGCGTGTTATCTGTTGGCATAGCATCTCAGAATTCATGGTTACACCCCACTCACCCCCAAGTTGAAGTGAAGCCTTCAAGTCTTTTGTAGGTCTTTGGTAGAGGTTTAAGACCATAGCTGGGAGGTAATGTTCACACTGTTGTCCTCCTCTGGACCATCCTCATTGAAAAGTAATGTAGGGGCAGCTAGGTGGTGCAGTAGATAAAGCACTGGCCCTGAAGTCAGGAGTACCGAGTTCAAATCCGGCCTCAGACACTTAACACTTACTAGCTGTGTGACTCTGGGCAAGTCACTTAACCCCAATTGCCTCACTAAGAAAAGTAACTACTTTCTTTCTCTTCCCTTCCTTATATGGCCTCATTATGCTTGAGTAATTTCCTACCTAGAACTTTTGCTTGGCTGCCTAGCCTGCTCCAGCTCCTCCTGGAGAGATTCACCCATTGTCATCAATTGTCAGGGTGACAGTAGTCTTGACAGTCAATGTTATTTATTCACTGACTTAAATTCCATCTTACTATTCTCCTGTGACTCTCTTAGCAGGCTTCTCATAGTATTTAGAGGGCCAATTGCTATTTAAATTCATTTAACAAAATTAGGTCAAAGGAAAAACAGAACGAATTAAATAACTTTAATAGGATTTCCTGGCTAAGGCTAAAGATAATCCTTTCTGTTATCACCTGCCTCCAGCCCAGTTTTCTCCATGCTATTTCTGAAATTGTTCTATTTTCCTCTCAAGCCAATTTCTCTTTCAGCAGCTTTGGCCAAGATACCTTCTTTAGCCAAGTATTGAAGTTAGTGAAGTGCTTTAAAAGCTAAGCAGAGGAGTTTATATTAGATCCTAGGGAAAATAAGGAGCCTCTGGACTTTCATGAGTTGGGCTGTAATAGGGTCAGATCTGACCTTAAGGAAAATCACTTTGGCTAGCTAAGTGGATTGGAGGGGGAAGAGACCAATTCAGAGACCATTGCAATGGTCTAGGTTAGAGGTGATGAAGGTCTGAATTAAGGTGGTGGTTAAACGAGTAGAAAGAAGTAATTGGATGTGAGAGATGTGGGGGTAGACACATCAAAATTTGGTAATTAATTGGTTATGTAGCATGATAATGAGGAGTAAACCAGAATGACAATCAGGGAGCCTAAAAGCCCAAGCTTTTTTTATTCAAGAATGAAAATTCCAGAGGGTAGGAGGTGGAACACGGGTTGGGTAGGATTGAGAAGAATAAGAATGAGAGAATGGGAGGTGGGAACTGGGGACAGTTTACTCCAGGCAGTGTTGATTAAATAACACAGGGATTTGGAAGAGTTGAACAAGTGGTGGGAGCTATCAGATGAATGATACTAATAGTCTTCATTGTTCTGTTATGGGAAAAAAGGCAGGAACATTGGCTGGGTCTTGGTTACCACCTTCACATCTGGTTCACACTGGGTGGTTGGGGAGGGCAGTGTTATAAAGGAAATGCTGGTGGTTGTGGTAGTGGAGAAGGGGGATAGATGAGAGGGATGTTGTAGAGTTGACAGCTGATTGGGTGTGAAGGAAAGGGAAATACTGAAAAGTTTGGATGACTTGACATTGTTAACCTGGGTACCTGGAAGGCTGTTGGTATCTGTGACATAAACAGGGGAGTCTGGAAGAAGGGGAGGTTTGAGGGAGGGATAATGAGTTCTGCTTGATATAATTCCCCATATCAATCAATTCCAGTGGTTCCCTCTTACCTCTAGGATCAAAAATAAAGTCTTCTGTTTAGGTTTTACAACCCTTCATAATTTTGGCCTAATCTATCTTTTTAACCTCAGTAGGAATTATCCCCACTTCATAACTCTGTAATTGAACCAGATTGGCCTTCCCTCTGTTCCACACATGACACTCTTTCTTTCTTGAATCTCCATACCTTTGCAATGGCCATTCACTATGCCTAGAATGCAGTTCCTCCTTAAATTCTCCTCATAGAGTCCCCCTCTTCCTTCAAGCTGCGGTTCAAGAATCACTTTTTATATGAAATCTTTCCTGTTTTTCCGACATGGTAATACCTTCCTCTAAAACTACCTCGTATTTAACTACTTTGTATTTATGTGTGTTTCTCTTTATATTTTTTATGTATATACATATATATGTGTATACTTATTGTCTCTTCAAGGAAAATGCAATACCTTGTAGGTAGGGATTATTTCATTCTTTGTATTTCTCTTCTTAGCACCTATAATGGTGCCTGGTACATAGTAGTGGTTTAATAAATGCTTGTTGAGTGTGTTCTTTTCCACATGTTGAAATTAGGGACTTATAGGATATCCACTTGAAATATCTGTGAGGTAGTTTGTGATGAAGAATTAGAGCCTATAAGAGAGACTAGTGTACTGGGGGGAAATGGGGTATGGGTTTGGTTAGGGGTTAGGGTTCTTAGGAATTCCTCATTAAAGAATTACACCCTCTTGCACACAAAAGTAGTTCAAATAAGGTGGTAGTTTATTTAGGGGCAAGGGAAGGGAAGGGGGGAGGGAAGGGAAACCATGAAAGAAATCCTTAGACTTCTCATGGGGAGATAGGCACAAAGCACATGGCTCAGAGGTACCAATCTCCTCTAGCAGGAGACTGGAAGGTACTTTTATAGAGGACTGATGGGGGTGGACCATCTGCCTGTGGAAAGTTCCTTTAGTGAGGGAGGACCATCCCCCACTGGCAGTGACTGGAGGAATTGGGTGAGGGGTGGCTATGGATCACTCTTCAGGACACAAAGGCCACAGTCACACCCAAATTTATCTCCCCAGGGGTAAGGGAGACCAGAATGAAGGGTGGGAATCCAAAGCTAGCTCAGTCCGATTTGGTTCCGCTAATCTATCTAGGAATTATTTGTCCTCTGGTTTAGTTTCTCAAGGAGAAGATTCCTTGATGTGCCCCAGAGAACTTCTGGGGTGCTCTGCACCCCATGACACTAGCACTAGATACATAGATTTGTGAGTCATTTGCATATGATTGATAATTGAACTTATATTGGTTCTGATGATGACATCAAGAGAGAAAATGTAGAGATAAAGGAACCCTGGGGTATATACACATTTAGGGGGTGAATGGTAGCTGATGATCCAGCAAAGGAGACTTAGAAGGAGCAGCCCCACATAGGCAGTAGTGTTTGAGATGAGCTCAGCAGCACAGATGAGGAAGAAGAATATTCCAAGAATGGACTTTTAGGATGATGTATATCACAAAATACAGCACATTTATGTATTTAACTGAATACAATGACATTCAGTCAAAGTTATAATTTCCAATTTGGGTACTACTCTCCTGGATCAGCCATTAACAACTGAAATAACTTCATTTTCTTATAAATGGCATTCTGAATCTCTCAGAATGCAAAGTGATCTTGCCGACAGATCTGCTTATTGAAATTTTTTTTTTTAATAAAATGTACCCATGACTTGAATTTGCAAAGTGCTATTCTTAATTCTTTTCCTCTGAGCTTTTTAACTGAAGAGTGTTTAAGAAGTATGATCATCACTGAGGGAAAAACCACATTTCCTCAGACAAGGCTAGAAAGGTTGGTAATTATCAGCAGGATAGAGGAACTCAGCAGCCTCCACATAGAAGGAAAAGCAACCTTGAAAGCCATCTCAAGCTCCTGCCAGAGCTGAACTCATGGTGCTTATCAGTCAGCACATTTTGAAAGGCTAGCACTTAAATCCAAGGTGAATGCCATCCAGATAAATGGACGATCATCTGTAAATGAGAGGGACCTGGGAAGCAGTTCACAAAGGGTTACAGAGGTGAGAGCCAGACCCATAATAGAGTCTATAAGGGATAAAGATAGCAATTTAGGATTTCCATCTGAATGTTTGAGTCTGATGGATTCTCCTTTCTTTCTATTTGGTGACCTCTAAGGGAGAAAGACAGAGATTGGTTGTCTTGGCAACTTGCTTTTGGTCTACAGGCCTCTTTTACTTCTTTCACTAACTTGTTTATCATTCATGCACCTATTCATCCACAGATTGTTATTGGGGCCCCATTACATGCAAGGCAATAAAAATCATGATATGATCATCAAAAACAAAGGTCCTTCATCACTCCTGAAGGTGGGTATAAAGAAATGATACCTTCTCTAAAACTGTTAGAGAAAGGGAGGGGAAAATAATATCACATTCACTGTCAACTTTTACTTTATCCCTTTTCTGAGCAAGGAAGAAGAGAAAGAGTGGACTGATATAGGGAGAAAGCATGTGGGTCCTTAGGATTCCTCTGTAAAGGATCACACTCTTGAGCAAGTCCTATTTAGGAATAAAAGAACAGGTTTATTGGGGTACAAGAGAAACTGGCCAGGAGGAAGGTTTAAAAAAAATGCTTTCCTCCCCAACTAGCTTGGGGAGCGCTCTTTCATAGAGCCAAGATGGCGTGGGTAAAATGTCCCTTATTGGGTGGTGGGTTGGCATAGTTTGATGATGGGCCGTGAGCAATCTGAGATGTCCGAGCAGTCTGCTGGTGGGCCGTTCCTGGTTCCTCTCCTGGTATAGCCACACCCTCATCCAGGTGGTGAGGGGGACTGGAATGTAGGGTGGTGGTCCTGGAGCTTGCTCAGTTTGATTGGTGCTGTTTATCTCTTTTGGATGTGTCTGTCCTTGGTTGAGCTCAAGGAGAGGCCTCCTTGATCTCAGAGGAAAACTCCTGGGGTTTCAAGGAAAAAGTTCCTGGACCTCCCCAGACAACTTCTGGGGCAACCAGGGCCCATAATCCTCCCATAACAGGATGGTCTCTTGAAAGTCTCTCTAGAAACAGAACAATAATTTATCCATTCATGTATTCATTCAGCAAGTTTTATTGAGTACCTACTGTGTGCAATGTACCACAGTTGGTCCTAGTGAAAGTACAAAATGCATTACAGAATCACAGAATTTTAAAAGTGGAAGGAACCTCAGAAACCATTTAGTCCAACTCAAACCAGAAAAGAATCCCCACTATAACATACCAGACAAGTAGTCATCCAGCTTCTATGTGATGACCTCCAATGAGAAGGATCTCACTAACTCCCCTCCCCCCAAAACCATAAATTCCTTTAAATAAAGGAGTGCATATTTTTTGTCTTTATGTCCTCAGCACCTAGAACAGTGCCTAGGGCACAGTAAGTAATGCTTGTTGATTAATTTCTTTCTTGCCTCAGATACTTACTGGCTGTGTAGTCTTGGGCAAATCACTTAACCTCTCTGTGTCTCAGTGTCTTCCCTTGTAAAATGGGGGAGATGTATTCAAGGGCCTCTAATACTCTTCCAACCATAGCATTTCTTTCTTTCTTTTTTTGTTTTTTGTTTTGCAGGGCAATGAGGGTTAAGTGACTTGCCCAAGGTCACACAGCCAGTAAGTGTCAACTGTCTGAGGCAGGATTTGAACTCAGGACCTTCTGAATCCAGGGCCAGTGCTTTATCCACTGCGCCACCTAGCTGCCCCCCGTAGCATTTCTTGATCCTATTATGGATGCCAGTAATTTATATTTATAATATTACTTGCCCTTGTTTCTAACCCCTACATGTCACTTAAAAATAATTTTGTTGATATCTTTTGTTTTTACATCACATACATTTCTCAATGCCTTATAACAAAGGATAAAAGAAGGGAGGAGGAAGGACCAGCTCAGCACAAGTTAACATGTTAAAAAAAAATTAAAAAGGCTGATATAATATGAAATTGTACTTCGTTTCTAAAAACTAAGTCAGTTGATGAGTCCCTGGTTGAAGCTCATTACCACTAAAAAGTATCCCATGTTTGTCTCTCTAGTCCACTTTCTTCCTCATCAGAATAATGTGCTTCTGTGTTGCTAAAATTTTGTTCTTAAGAACATCTTAACCCTATTAGGACAAATTATCCTATAGAATTTTTGGCCATGTATTCCCAGCTATCCTTTCTTTGAATTATTAAATCTGTAGTCTCTCAAAAACAAGGCTGTTTTTTACTACTCTCTCCCAGAATCTGCCCTTCCCTCCTTCCCCTCCCCCCCCTTATCTCCCTCCCCTCCCTCAGGGCAAAATATATTACTATACCCACTTGAGTATGTATGTTAGTCCTTCTTTGAGTCAATTCTGATGATATTAAGGTTCAATCACTCCCCAATTCCTTCCCCCTCTTCCCCTCCCCTCCATAAGCTTTTTTCTTGTTTCCTTCATATGAATAACCTCTCCCCAGACCATCTCTCCCCTTCCCCCTCCCCCAGTCTATTTCTCCTACACCTCAACCCTATTTTAAGGATGTCATTATGGGTTAGTTAGGTGGCACAGTGGACAATGCACCAGCCCTGGACCCAGGAGGCCCCAAGCCCAAATCCGGCCCCATACATAAGACACCCCACAAAGAACAAAACATAACTTCCCTTCGTATTCAGTTCAGACCTGTGTCTTTTGTATTATCTTCCCATATAGGAATGTTAACAGTTTGATCTTTTAATATCCCTCATGAAGTCTTTTTCCTGTTTATCTTTTTATGCTTCTCTGGGGTGTTGTATTTGACAGTCAAATTTTCTATTCAGTTCAGGTCTTTTCATAACAAATGCCTGAAAGTCTTCTTTCTCCTTGAAGTTCCATGTTTGCCTCTGAAAGAGGATGCTTAGTTTTGCTGGGTACGTGATTTTTGGCTGTAGTCCCAGTTCCTTTGCCCTCTGGAATATCATATTCCATGCCCTCCGGTCCTTTAATGTAGAAGCTGCTAGATCTTGCTTTATCCTTATTGGAGCTCCACAGTATTTAAATTCCTTTTTTCTAGCTGCTTGCAATATTTTCTCCTTGACCTGGGGCAGATTCTGGGAGAGAGTAGTAAAAAGCAAAATACTTTCAAGGAAGGTGAAGACGTTCTGCATAATGGCACAAGTATGAAATATTGAATTGCTTGATTTCATAGGGAGGGTTGAGGAGAGAGGGAGGAAGAAAATTTGGAACATAGAATTAGCTCAAAGACCTTAAACTCATCAGAGTTGGCTCATGGAGGGAATAACATTCACACCCAGTTGGGAGGAGTAATCTATTTAACCTTACAGGAAAGTATGAGGGGAAGAGGATAAGGAAGGAAGGGTGGAAAGAAAGGGAGTGTAGAGTAGGGGAGGGGACAGTCAGAAGTAAAATACTTTTGAGGAGGAATAGTTTAAAAGAAGATGGAAAATAGAGTAAATATCATGGGAAGGGAATAGGATGGAGGGAAATAGTTATGATGACTTTGCTGGGCTAATACGAAGAAAATTCTTTGTCAAGTTTAAGGTACATTATTTAGGGTATGATGAACAGGATACTATTAGAAAAACCTGGAAAGACCTACATGAACTGAAGCAGAGTGAAATGCACTGTATACAAAATAACAGCAATAGTGTAAAATGATCTGCTGGGAAGCATGTGGTTATTTTCAGCAAGGCAATGGTCCAATATAACCCTGAAGGACTATGAAAATGGCAACCCATCTACAGAGAAAGAAGTGATAGTATCTGAAATAGTTGGAAACACATTTTTTTTCTTTTCTCTTTTTTTTTTTCTTTTTTGGTGAGGCAATTGGGGTTGGGTGGCTTGCCTGGGGTCATGTGGCTGGTGGGTGCTGGGTGTGTGGGGCCGGATTTGGGCTCGGGTGCTCCTGGTTCCAGGGCCGGTGCTCTGTCCGCTGCACCACCTAGCTGCCCCTGGAAACACATTTTTTAAAAAAAATGTTTTTTCTCTTTGACAATTCCTCAGTCTGAAGTTTTGGGAATTTTTTTTGACTGTTTTTTCCTCACAACCTAGCTAATGTGGGAATGTTTTCCATGACTACTCATGTATAAGTTATTTTGAAATGCTTGAGTTCTAGTGGGTGGGGGTGGGAATAGAGGAGGAAGAGAAGTTGGAACAATTTTTTTTTTAAATTGATGTTAAAATTTGTTTTTACATATATTTTGGAAAATAAAATTCTATTCTTAAAAAAACAAAACAAAACAAACAAAAAAAAAACAAGGCTGTATGTCATAATGACAGACTTTCTCTTCCTTTGCTATCATAGACTCTAAAGTTAAGTAGACATTTCCACTCAGAGTTTTCATTATTTGTATATCAGTAACCACTTCCTTTTTTATGGTCAGTATTAGAACCAGAACAGGAGTCCTTTTTGTTATTTGTTCACCTTTTAAAGAATGGAATTATCATTATGGAAAGTCAATAATAATTCATTGCCACTTTACTTTTAGCAGAAAACTCCAGTTTATTTCTGGATAGTTGAATTTTCTATCATTATGTCTCCTTGACAGGTTTGTGATGAACTTCTTACATGATCCATTTTTTTTTTCCTTCAGGTGGTCTATAATAAACTTCTTGTTGTTCATCCTTGGTTTCTGAAGAGGACTGATGACACCATGGGGTGATATCTTGACCTGCGTGTCAACGAGACAGAGTTGTACAAGGTCATCGGTCTCCCTCTCTCTTGCATAGTCATCAGAGTCCAGTGGCAAGACAAAAGTCAGGACAACTGTCAATGGCCCGAGATGTAGTGGATGACCTTGGCACCTCTGACCAAGCTCTAAGTGCTCCGCACTGCCTGCTTCAGCTGCTTCTTCATGGTTGTTGGAATAAATTGTTCTCGTCTGCCCATTCCATTCCCATGCTTTGGTAGACATTCCCCTAACTCATCAAGAAGCTGTATAATAAACCATTCACAGCACCATTCATTTCGGTTTCTCTCTCCATTAATTGTCACCTAAATGCTCTCCACCATGCTTCCCCCTTCTCGTCTGACCCTTTTCTCAAGTGAGCAACTGTTGCTAATAAAGACTATCACTCCACTGTCCTAAAGCATATTCTCCTCTAACCACATTCCAGTCTTAAGTTACATCTCATCATGTCTCTGAAATGCTTGAGGGAACATTTACATCCTCATAATGAGATAGAGGTAGAGGTAGAGACCTCACCATTTTGCCCATATTCTGGCATTTGTGAATAGTCATTTGAAACAACTCTTTTTAATTTCTATCCTCCATCTCAGATTTTATTTGCTAAGAAACTGTTACTTTCCATTAGTTTTCTTCTTCCTATGCTATACTTTTTATTTTCAGTGGCATTGTTCTTGGCTCATTTATGTGGGTCATTTTCTCCTTCCCTCTCAATTTCTTCTTCTTCTTTTTTTTTGTGTGTGTGTGTGGGTTTTTTTTTTTTTACTTTTTTATTTTTTGTAAGGCAATTGGGGTTAAGTGACTTGCCCAGGGTCACACAGCTAGTAAGTGTTAAGTGTCTGAGGCCGGATTTGAACTCAGGTACTCCTGGATCGAGGGCTGGTGCTTTATCCACTGCGCCATCTAGCTGCCCCTCTCCATTTCTTCTTTAAGAAGGGGGCAGGGCAGAAAAATTTGGAACTCAAAATCTTAGAAAAATGAATGTTGAAAACCATATTTTCATGTAATTGCAGAAAAATATTATTTAGATTAAAAAAGAAAAAGACAAGTTAAATACAACAATAAAAAAAGAAGCTCTCATTCAAATTAGGAAGCCCAAGGACAAATCAATTATTTTATTGGCCTTCATAAGGTGCATTTTATCCCTAACCATTCTACCTATAATCCAGAAAGACAAATCCCACTCTCAGACATCATTTGTCTAATCGGAAAATGGTGTTCACTTCTCAAATCCATGTTTCTCTTATGAAACACCTATATTTAATTAATTAGTAATAATGATGAAGCCACCACCCATCTCCTAATGTCTTCATATTCTTTTTGTTTTGTGTGTGTATGTGTGTGTATGTGTGTTGTTTTGTTTTGTTGTTTTTTTTTTGTGGGGCAATGACTTTCCATGGGTCACACAACTAGTAAGTGTCAAGTGTCTGAGGTCAGATTTGAACTCAGGTCCTCCTGAATCCAGGGCTGGTTCTTTATCCACTGCCTCACCTAACTGCCCCAGTGTCTTCATATTCTTGACAAGGATTTCATAGTCCTTAGCCATATCTTCTAGTTTTCTTCTAGTGGTGTTGTTTGTTCTTCTGGGAATTACTAGAAGCAGATAATGCTTTCAGGTTTGAATAGTCTTGGGAAGCTTTCTATTACACCCCAGATACATATTTTGTGAAGATATCATATCACCCTATTCCTTCAAAATATCCTTTTTATCAACATATTCTTTCATTGCTTTGATTCATTTTTCAGCATGTACTTATCCAGCAAGCACTTATAGAATGCCTAATATGTGCATCAGGTACCATGTGCCTGAAAAAAAAATACTTTATTTCAAGAAGTTTACCTTGAGTGGCAATATGGTGAAATGGATAGAAGTCTTGAAGTCAAGAATACCTAGGTTCAGGGGGCAGCTAGGTGGTGCAGTGGATAAAGCACCGGCCCTGGATTCAGGACTACCTGAGTTCAAATCTGGCCTCAGACACTTGACATTTACTAGCTGCGTGACCCTGGGTAAGTTGCTTAACCCTCATTGCCCTGCAAAAAAAACCCCCCAAAACCAAAAACCAAACAAAAAGAATACCTAGGTTCAAATCCTGTCTTGAATACTAAATGGATAATCAAAGACAAGTCACTCAACCTCTCTTGGCTTCAGTTCCTCTGCTGTAAAATGAAGGTATTTGATTACATGACCACTAACATCCCTTCTAGCTCTAAAATTATGATTATGATCCTGTGAGCTAATTAAGCAAATCTATTTAAGGAAAATATAAAGAATAATTCAATGAACCATATCTACATATACAAAATGATAGAATGAAAAATCAGATCAGAATGAAAATATCAGAATCAGTTGAGGTCAGTCAGAGAAAGATTAACAAATATATCCCTTTTGTGTGGTCTTTTGGAGGAGGTAATGGGTAGAGATGGGCAAAGAGGAGGGGGGGAGGGAGAGAGGGAGAGAGTGGCATTCCATGTTGGAGAAGTGAGATGATTTCCTGACATGCTGCTGGTAATTCAGATTTAAAATTGTAATGCATAATAAATGTTGCAAGGCTAAACTATAAATAGATTATGGGAACACAAGTTGTATTTATATATAGCAAGCTCATGCACATAATTTGCATATTGTCAAAGAATATCTCATTGCCGAGAAGTGCTCGCTTTATACTTGAAAGCAATTAACTTGATATAAAACTTTTTTAAGAAAGCAATTTTTAATTAAGTGAATGAAACAGTCTTACTATTTCTTTAAATTAGTGAGTTGTTTTATTAATATAATTAACATATGTTTCATTAATGTGCCCAAAGCTTTAAAATCTAACACCTTTTTAAGCCTGCTATTTTTATCCCAATGAGGTTTTTGTGTCCTTGAATGAATGTCTTCCTTATTATTCAGCAGGTCTTGTGTGCCAGTTTAAACATGTGCTGGTCCATTTGCAAATAGACTGATTTCTTCATGTAGGTTTATGTAAACAAACATTTAAAAACCAAATTTGGGATATATGCAAATAATATTAATCATTATTAATCATTAATTTTTTTTTTTTAGGCAATGGGGGTTAAGTGACTTGCCCAGGGTCACACAGCTAGTAAGTGTCAAGTGTCTGAGGTCTGATTTGAACTCAGGTCCTCCTGAATCCAGGGCCGGTGCTTTTAACCACTGCGCCATCTAGCTGCCCCCTTAATCATTAATTATTAATATTAATTATTCAATTTAAAAGACTTTCAATCATAATTCTGTTGAATTTGCTTATTGGTCAAAGAAACAAAAAAACTGAGCCCTTCTGAGAACTGTTCACTTGAGATGAGTCTGAGAGATAAATGACAATGACCATACTGAAGAAGACCCAGGTTCAAATCCCTCTGACACATACTGGCTTTCTAGGCATCTCTCTCAGACCATAAGTTGCAGAATAGCTATTGATCTGTCTTGGTAGAGGGAGTTTGCTCACCAGTCTAGATAAAAAATAACAGTTAACACTAATATGCATCAAGTGCTTCTTCAGGCGCTCTTCCTGCTCCTGTTCCCAACTTTGGAGCATGCTCAGTCACCATTCCTGATGGCCAAGTAGAAGCTTAGAGGTGAGGAACGTGCAAGTATCTCTCATTGCTGGATTGAGTTCCCTAATTGGCTGATAAGTCAAAATTCCATGGATATACTGAAAGGGATGACCCTCCCTCACATCTTCAGCTTGTTCTTTTATTTCTGGCTTCAAAGTGTGAAAGTTATTCTCTGAGTTATCCAAAGGGGTAAAGGGAGAGGTGTATTTACACCCACAATGACATGAGACATGAACATATGTCCTGCTTAGGCAAGCCTGGGACAGGGCCATATCTTTTTTTGTGAGAATACTCTTTCCTTTGGTACAAAGTCTTGTGAGAACAAGTCATAGAAGCAGCATCTCCCATTGCAAAAGTGGAAAAAGTAATATCCCTTGGAGTGATAGTGACTGTGGTAGCAGGGGAAAAGGCCTAGGCTGGGCAGTCTGACCATTACCAGGAGAAAGTATATGAGCAGCATCATGAATAGGCTGGTGACAAAGAAAGAGTTGGCTTAGACCATACTCAGCAAAGGTAAAATGTACAATAGATAATTAGCAGAAAAATTGAAAAAAATAGTTTTATATCCCAAAGAGGCTTGAATTAGCTAACCAAATGATTATGCTCATATAAGCTACTGAATGTAACTCTCTAACTATTCTCATCATTCTGTAATACCTGCTTTAATTCTTTCATGCTAAGCATTTTCTTTTTTGTGAGGGAATAATAGACTTGCTCTGTGCTTGATTCAGATTTGTACATTTGATAGTTTTTAAAAAATAGTTATTGCCTCCTCTTTGAGGGAAACCTCAGGTTGACCCAAAAGTAATATTATCATCATTAGCCACTTGAGGTAGAGGTGATGAGACCATCAGTGTGAGAACTGGAGAATTTATTCCCCCTAGTGAGAAATAAGGCTTCCCCAAGAATGAAACTGACATATAACACCATTCCTGGGTACAAAGCAAGAAGGAAATAGGTAGTGTGAGATGCAGCATCAGTTGCCTCTAATCCATCAGCTAGATATGAGGGCTTCCACCTGGCCAGCCAGAGAACTATCCTCAAGCTTCTTTCCTTTGGTATACCCATAAAGGTCCAGCTAGGTAACCAATTAAGGGGCCATACTGGCAATGGATCATACCTGGCTGGAAGCCAGTTGTCCTTCCCCTCTACCTGCCTCCACCAAACTTACACATGGTTATAAGGAATGGCAACTTAGCATGCTCCAAAGCAGGGTAGGGGTAGAACACCTGAAGGTAACTTGCTACAGAAATATCATTTACAGGTTTTTTATTTATAGTTTTTAAAGTACTCTCAGTATATAGGATGATTTTTAAGAGGAATATCTATGAAAATCTGATTGTATCTACATATTTGGTCATAGAACTTTCCCTAAATATTGATATTGTTAGCACTATAATTAGGAAAATTCCACTGGAACTTCTGGGAAGGAACAAATTGCATGATGATTAATTATGATGAAAGGTAATATGTAGATGCAACATTTAGTTGGAACACTTTAGAAGAAGTAAGGTGATTTTTCTGTGAAGATAAAGCTGACTATAGCATCCTACTTCTCTGATTTGGGGGAGTATTATCTTATCAGCAGTGACAACTAACCTGGGATAGCCTCTGGGGCTTGAGAAAAGGTATAAGCACAGGAATCTGGGTGTACTGAGGAAATTTTCCTTGTATGGGCATTTTTAATTTTGGTATGCCTCTGACCTATTGATCCATGAGAAAGCATCTGGGGTGATGGAACTGCATTACTGTGACTCTTTCTCCCTCTCCCAGGCATCTTGTGTATGTGATTGTGCCCATTATTTCTCCTCAAGTAGGGAATCTTTTATTGTAAAGGAGAGTCTGTGCTTACTGACACAGTAATTCATACATAGCCCAGGCTGCATCCAATAAAGGTGATTGCCTCAAAATGCCCTGCCACCTTAAGGATATGTTTCTTAAAGTCCCAGACAGTTAGCATTTATTAAGAGTTTTCTATGTGCCAGTCACTATGCTAAGCACTGAAGATACAAAGAAAGACAAAAAAACAACCCCTGTTCTCAAGGAATTCACATTCTATTGGAGAGACAACATACAAGCAATTTTGTACAAACACTACATATACAAGATAAATTAGAGATAATCAATAGAGAGGCAGTGATATAGCTCAGACATCAGACATAGAACAGGACCTTGGTTCCCACATCTAGCCCCAACTGTAGAGGAATAATCAGGGCAAGAATCCCTGACCAAGTGGGGAGCCTCAAATTCTTTCATTCTGAACCAGCAAAGCTTTTCAATTGATTGACAGAGGCTGTATTCATCAGCAATCTCCTGTTTCTCAGATAGTAACCCAGATCAGGAACTAGGGATGCTCAAAATGAGACAACTGTCAGAATTAACCCTGAATCAGACACTTTGGGGGCACTGAAAGCTGCCCCTGAGGACCTGAATATACACAACACTCAACACCTCCAAGAAAACAGCAACAGGGACCAGCCCAGATCTTCACTTCAGAAATGCAGAAGAATCTAGCCCTAGTATCAAGTTTGAAGTTAGGAGGTAGACAGGAAGAATGAGCAAACAAAAAAAAAATCTCACCATAAAGAATCATTATGGTGACAGGGAAGTTCAAGACACAAACTCAGAAGAAGAGTATGATTGCAAAACATTTATAAGCAAAGCCTCAGAGGATAAGACAACTTGGGCACAAACTCAACCAGCATTCCTAGAAGAGATGGAGTAAGAGTATTAAACAAAAGAATTTAAAATGTTTTTATAAATGGAATGTGAGTGCTTGAGAGAAAAATGGTAAAGAAATAAGAGCTATGGAAGAAAGAATTGGAAAGGGAATTAACAGTTTGTCCCAAAAGGTACAAAACCTTGCCCAAGAAAGAAACTCCCCCCAAATTAGATCAATTGTAGTTACTCAGAGCAATCTAGGCCCTTCCTAGCTTTTTGTTTGTTTGGTTTTTGTGGGGCAATGAGGGTTAAGTGACTTGACCAGGGTCACACAACTAGTAAGTGTCAAGTGTCTGAGGTTGGATTTGAACTCACATCCTCCTGAATCCAGGGCTGGTGCTTGATCCTCTTCACTACCTAGCTGCCGTCCTCCCCCAAAATTAGAATGGGCCAAATGGAACCCAATGATTACATAAGAAAATAGGAAATATTAAAACAAAGTCAAAAGACAAAAACAAATAGTATAAAAGACTAGCTTTCTCATAGGAAAAACAACAGATCTAGAAAGGAGATTGAGGAGAAAAAATTTAAAAATATTTAGATTATCTGAACATCATGATGTTTTTTTAAAAAAGAGACATCATATTTCGAGAAATCTTAAAAGAAAACTGCCCAGATTTCTTATAACCAGAGGACAAAGTAGAAATAGAAGGAATCCACCAGTCACTCCCTGGAAGAAATTCCAAATTGAAAACTCCCAGAAAAATCAGTTAAAATCCAGAGTTTCCAATCCAAAGAAAAATACTGAAAACGCTAGAAAAAAAGAATTCAAGTACTGAGGAGCCAATCAAGATTGCACATGATTTAGCAGCCACTACTATAAAGAAGCAGAAAAGTTGGAATTTGACATTCCAGAAAGCAAAGGATAAAGGTTGCAAGCCAAGAATAACTTGCTAAGCAAAATTGGGTGTAATGTGATGGGGAAAGAAATGGGTCTTTAATGAATTAGAAGGTTCTCGAACATTCTGATGAAAACACCAAAATTATGTAGACACTTTGAAGTTAAAACACAAGATGGAAGAAAAACATAAAATGGTAAACATGAATGAACATGAAGATTTGAAGGGGTGGGGCATATTATAAAGAACTTTGAATACCAGTCAAATGAAATAATCATGATCCATCTGTATAGTTTAGTAATGAACGGAGAATGGAATCTCTCAGCCACTGAAATCTAATTGCTGTCTAGGCTGTTTGTTGTTGTTTGTTCTTTGTTCTTGAAGAGGACTAATGACATCAGGAGGGTGATGTCTTGACTTGCAAGTGAATTGAATATGTGAGGCAGGGCTGTGCAGATCATTAACCATACTCCCTCCTCCAGAGTCATGGAGTCCAGAGGCAAGACACAGGTCAGAACAACTGGTGATTCCTATCTAGGAAGTAGGCTTCAATGCTTTTGATCAAAAGATTCTGGAACAGTTCTGCCTTCACAAAGCAGTTATGTGATGCTGCCTGATTTAGCTATGGACATATTTTCTATAATTCAGAGGTAGATGTTGACACGACTGTCAAGAGCTTTCCTTCTTTCCAATTTGGGAGACAACATCATGAACAGAGAGCATATTAAAAGTTAGAGAAGGCTACTGTATACCTTTTAAAAACATTTTCTCAATTTCATGTAAAGATATTTTTTGAGTTCTAAATTTTTCTCCCACCCTCCCTTCCCTCCTCCCTCCTGAGGCTAGTAATCAATTTGATATAGGTTATACATTTACTATCATGTTAAACATTTCCAAATTAATCAGAACAAAAGGGAAAAATGCAAGAAAGAATAAACAAGAACAATAACAAAAAAGCAACAACAAAAGTAAAAAATAGTATGTGTCAGTCTGCATTTAGACTCCATAGTTCTTTTTCTGAATATGGAGAGCATTTTCCACCTTAAGTCTTTTGGCATTGTCTTGTATCATTGTATTGCTGAGAAGAGTTAAATCTAGCACAGATGATCATCACACAATGTTGTTGATACTGTGTATGATATTCTCTTGGTTCTGCTCATTTCACTCAGCATCAATTCATGTAAATCTTTTCAAGTTTTTCTGAAATTCATCTGTTTATCCTTTCTCATAGCACAATAATATTCCATTACATTCATATACCACAACTTGTTTAGCCATTCCCCAATTGATGGGCATCCCCTCAGTTTCCAATTCTTTGCTACCACAAAGAGATAATGCATAATACCTTTTTTGAGGGGGGGCAATGGGGGTTAAGTGACTTGACCAGGGTCACACAGCTGGTAAGTGTCAAGTGTCTGGGGCCGGATTTGAATTCAGGTCCTCCTGAATCCAGGGCCGGTGCTTTATCCACTGTACCACCTAGCCTCCCCAATGCATACCTTTTGATGGAAGGCAAAACTTCCTAACAATTAGGACCATCCCCAAGCGGAATGGGTTGCCCCAGGAAGTATTGAGTTACCCCTCATTGGAAGCTTTTGAGCAAAGGCTGGATGACCATGTATAAGTATATTGTAGAGGGGATTTTTGTTGAAGTATGAGTTGGACTAGATGACCTCAGAGTTCCCTTGCTGCCTTGAGATTCTTCCAAATAGCCACTCATCTTCTCTGAGATGGCAGGTGAAATTAGAGTAAAGAGCTGCCTGAGGAGCAAACAGGAAAACAATTTCCCATGATTTCTGAGCCTATTTGTCTATTTCTTAAAAGTGTGCCTACAGACGGGCTTGTCTCATAAACCTCTTCAGTTCAAGCCATGTATGTTGCTTTGAGAGATGTATTCACCTAAATATGAGTCATAATAGGCAGTCTTTCTCTTCAAAGAATACACTTAGAACTACCCCAACAATCCCTTTCTAAAAACTTTGCCCATACATAATAGGAAGATCCTTCAGTACTGCACTAATAAGAACTCAAGAAATAAGAACCAACAAACCTAACAGTACTTTCTTATATCTTGTTGGGATGAGGAATAGTGTGTGTAATCAACCAGCAAGCATTTATTTATTTTTTATTTTTTTATTTAAAAATTTTTTTTTCCAGAAAGCATTTATTAAGCACCTCTTATGTGCCCAACCCTGTGCTGGCTTTGAGCACACAAAGACAAAAATAAAATTGTACTTGCCCTCAAGGAACTTACATTCTATTGAAGGAAAACACATGTGAACATATAAAGATGAAAAATATATACAGAGTAAATGCAAGGTAATGGTGTGTGTGTGTGGGGGGGGGGACTAAGGAGAGGATAAGCATTAACAGTTGTGGGGTAGGGAGGGCCTATGTAGGAGGTGGCATTTGAGTCAAGCTGTGAAGGAAAGGGAGAATTCTGAGAGGTCCAGGTGAGGAATGAAGGAATGAATGTATCAATGAATGAAAAGGGATCTATTTAGTTTTTACTATGTGCAAAGCACTGGAGATAAAAATAGAAAAGTAAGATGGTCCCTGTTCTGAAGGACCTATCATTCTACTGAAGGTAACAATATATCTGGAAAGTGCTCAGCTGCAGATGAAAGGGAAAGGTCCCATGGTCTGTAGGAAGCAATGGTAAAGCATATAGTAATGCTCTTCTTTAATATGATTTCTACTCATAGAAATCACATGCTTTTCTGATATTGAATCATCTGACAATGTCAAAAGGACAATGGTGGAAAGAAATTTCATTTTTGGGTCTTTCAGGTCTAACTCTATTGCCCCATGACTAGATCTGTATTGTTTCAGAAGTAAGAGTGAGGACCAGGGAGTAGAAACCTTAAGGAGATGAATTTTACCTCAACATTGATAAGGAAAAACAACCTGCCTAATAGCAGATAGATATGCTTTGAGAGAAAGCACTTTTCTCAGTGCTCATCACTATTCAATTCAATTCTATAAATATTTATTAAGCAACTACTAGAGAGTTAGGTGGTTCAGTATATAGAGTACCAGACCTGGAGTAAGGAAGACTCATCCCTGAGTTTAAATATGGCCTCAGACATTTACTAACTGTGTGACTCTGGGTAAGTCTCTTAACTTTGTTTGTCTCAGTTTCCTCATCCGTAAAATGAGCTGGAGAAGGAAATAGCAAATTATGCCAGTATCTTTACCAAGAGAACCCCAAATGGGGTCAAGAAGGGTTGGACACAAGTGAAATACAATTGAACTGAAAGCACCTACTATATGCTAGGCACTGTGATACAAAAAAGGGCAAAAGATAGTTCCTGCCCTATAAGTGTTCAAGCAAAAGCTGAACAACCATCTTCAGGAATGCTAAAAGGAGATTCATACATTAGGTGGGAAGTTAGTCCAGATGACCTTCAGGGACTCTCCAACATCTAAGACTCAATGATAGATTAAAAATATATGATGGGTTGAAAGCGGATGTATTTTTTTGTTATTCTCACTGTGATGACCAGCAAAGTACCTCAGCTCTATACCTAGGACTAAAAATACTCATTTAATTCCCACATGTTGCTGTGAAGTATTCAAAAAGCATCCAACCTGGGGTGTATTTGAATCATAGATCTAGAAATACAGCGTGCTGTTTTCCATTACCAGCCTCCCTATTCTTGGACACAGTGAGTGTTAGTTACCATTGAGTATTTCATATAGTTTTTCATATACTACTGCCAAAGGATTTTTCCATAGGATCATAGATTTAGAACTAGAAGCCACTGAGCCACCATTCCCCCTCCCCCTGCCATTTTACAGAAGAGAAAACTGAAGCAGAGGTTTTGACTTCCCAAAGGTCATGCAGGTTGTACGTTTCTGAGGTAGGATTCAAACTCAGGGCTTCTTGACTCCAAAGCCAGAACTTTGTCCACTACTATGCTATTTCTTGAACATCACATTCACCTGCTGTTCTTCACACTCTCATTAGTAAGACTATGACAATGCCTTTAAACCCAAATCAATCTGGCTCTCACTGATTGGCCAATAATAAATGGGTCCCCGTCCAAGCCTCACTTGCTCATGGTTTGGACTTTGAGAGCTCAGAGTGAATATAAATAACAATTGTTTCTGTTCTGGCCAGAAACTCTGAGGGTCTTCCCTACCCAGAATGATTGATTCTTTTGGGAAGCCAAACTAGGCCATCTTTTAACTCAACTCTTATCTGGCCTTTAATCACTGAATGGGTGTTGCCTTAGACAAACTGAGACCTGGGAAAGACCTTAGCTTAAAAAGGCCAGGGTCTCCCCCTGAATCCTGGGCCATCACCAGTCATCCTGACCAATGTCTTGCCACTGCACTTTGTTTGTTTTTTGTTTTTTTTTAGTGAGGCAATTGAGGTTAAGTGACTTGCCCAGGGTCACACAGCTAGTAAGTGTTATGTGTCTGAGGCCGGATTTGAACTCAGGTACTCCTGACTCCAGAGTCAGCGCTCTATCCACTGCGTCACCTAGCTGCCCCGCCACTGCACTTTGATGACCCTGGAGGAGAAAGTGAGGGTGATCACTTTGCACAGCTCTGCCTCACTTAAATCCAATTCACTTGCAATTCAAGGCATCACCCTCCTGATGTCATTGTTCCTCTTTAAGAATCAAAGATGAACAAGAAGTAAGAGAATCACACTATTCTTTTTGTTTTGTTTTGTTTTTGTGGGGCAATGGGGGTTAAGTGACTTGTCCAGGGTCACACAGCTAGTAAGTGTCAAGTGTCTGAGGCCGGATTTGAACCCAGGTACTCCTGAATCCAGGACCGGTGCTTTATCCACTGCGCCACCTAGCCGCCCCAAATCACACTATTCTTACCTTAAAAGCTAAAGAAATTTAGACTCTTCCCATACACAACAATTTACAGTCACTCAACACTGAACAAAGACCCTGCTGATCCTCCCTGAAGTGGACCACTCCCTCAATTGCTTCTCAGTGTGATTAATTAAAAATTAAGGATTAAAGTGCTGATGTTTTTAAATCTTACCTTTCTTTTCCATGCTATTGAATAGACTAAAGCAGTAATTGTATTTTTTTTCTAAAAAAATAATCATGATCCCTTGAAAAATACTACCTTTGGCTCTAATTACCTAGTCTTTGTTTCCTAAGCCTCAAAAAGATATTTTCAGCTTATTAGCAAGGCTTTAATAAATCCATGTTAAATGAGGTGTTTTAAGGGAGCAGTAAACTCTGTTGATCATTTCCAACTAATCCTTTAACTGAGTCTGGAGAAGTGGGGAGGGGGTGGGAATAATGAGTGCTGCTAACCAGAGAGGGAAGCTTAAAGGAATGAATATTTTCAATACAAAGTAGGCTACATATATTCTTCCATCTGTCAACTTGTGAATTGTTCAATGGGCATTGTGCTGTGTGTGTGTGTGTGTGTGTGTGTGTGTGTGTGTGTGTGTGTGTGTGTGTGTGAGGAAGCATGCCTTATTCTGGTGAAATTTGCCAGCCTACTCAGTCCCCCCTGAATCTTACTCACCCACCCAAAAAGACAGTATAACTACACCTCCAACATAGGCAAACCTGGTCATGTCATATTTACCATCTGTTGTTGGCAAGCTCAGCAGGATGATTTTTCTTCCCAAGAAAGCTGAAGGAGGCTGGTTTTCTAAGGAAAAGTAGGGATTTTTTTTATCTGACATTTTATTAACCCTACTGTATTTCAGGAAAATCTACTGTAGACCAGGCAAATAGAAGCTAGAAAGAGAAGGGAGGGCCACATCCCTCCCTAAAATCTATTGATAGGAATTACATCAAGAACATCTAAAGCAATTGCAGATAATCTTTCTTATCTCCCAGAAATACTTTTGAAATCCCAAATGTGATACCTGTTAGTGACATTTTGCTGGTGACACTTTTTTTCCCACTGTTCACATTGGAATACCAGAGGTTCAAGGTTACCCAACTAGATTTGCAGCAGAGAATTTTCAATAGATTTATATCTTATTGAAATACCTCTGCTGATAGAGATAGTATCCTCTGTTTTCTCATCTGGGGATGAGGAAATTCATGGGTAAAATGGGAATAATAACTCACAAAATCCAACAAGATAACATACATGAAGGTCTTTGCAAACCTGAAAGGACTATATAAGTGATTAGTACTGGTATAGCAGGGGCAGCTAAGTGGCACAGTGGCTAGAATGCTGGGCCTACAGTCAGGCTCATCTTCCTGAGTTCAAATCTGGCCTTAGACACTTCCTAGTTGTGTGACACTGGACAAGTCACTTAACCCTGTTTGCCTTAGTTTCCTCATTTGTAAAATGAGCTGGAGAAGGAAATGGCAAACCACTCCAGTATCTCTGCCAAGAAAACCCCAAATAAGGTCACAAAGAGTCAAACATAACTGAAACTACTAAACACCAAAAAGTGTAACACCTTTCTCTTCATTTTAGTAGATGATCTTCATGAATTGTGGTGGTCATGGCTCATATTCTACTGGTATAGTCTTTACATTGTTTTTTTTTATTGTTATTATGAACTTAACAAACAGTGATAGACAGCATTTCCCTGTACAAAGATTTTGATTTTCCTGTATCTTTGATAAAATATCAGTTTATGATTCACTCCATTTGGGTGAATATCAATTATATTTATTTTAGTTATCTTTAGTGAAGTCATTTTAGGTGTGAATTATAAACAAGCAGACAATAAAATCTAAATAGAAATCATTATGTTGGAAATGTAAAACTTTGCTCCCCAAATTTGGCTTTAATCCCAGATCTCTTTGTAATCTTGGGCAGAATGATGGATTTTGTGAATGACATCAGTTTGGATCCAGATGCTCAAAGTCAAATGAAAAGTTTCAGGTGATATTGCTGGTAATAGACAGTTCACAGCCTTATCTAAGCATCAGATTTAAGAGTACTTCATCTGATGTAAATATACCAGAGTAAATATATTATCAACCCATGCCAAACCTCATAGGTTTAAATAACAAACTGTACTAAGGTTCACAGTCTATCTTCCAGGATACCAGGGCAAAGCAAAATGGATAAATGTTTGTTGTGTTTGCTATGATAGAAAACAGAATAGCAACCTTGTCTCCCTGGGCCTAAAATTAATATTCCACATGGAAATGTGGTCTAGTCATTAAGCTCTGGAGTTGGAGCCAGGACATCAGTAGTTAGCCTTAGAGTCTGGATCCTGATTCAAATGCTTCCTGAGACACTGACTAGCTGTGTGACCTTGAGCAAATCTCAACCTCTCTCTTGGTTCTAGTGACCTCAGCTGTGAAAAGAGGGGTTGGCTATGACCTATAAGATCCTTTCCATCTTTAAATCTATGATTCTGAGAGACTATGAGGCTCTTGTATACTTGTCATAGGATTATTGTTGTTGTTTGTCCTTCATTCTCAAAGAGGATCATGACAGATGTCATGACTTGCACTGAATTGGATTTAAGTGAGGAAGGGCTGTGCAAAGTCACCAACTTCACTTTCTCCTCTGGAGCTATCTGAGTCCAGTGGCAAAATATGTTATCAGGAGATAGCCTCAGATATTTAAGGCAATTGGGGTTGCTCATTGTCACACAGCTAATAAGTGTTTGAGGTAATATTTGAACTCAGATCCTCCAAACTCCAGGGCCAGGGCTCTATCCACTGTGCTACCTTAGCTGCCCCCTGGCATAGGATTAGTCTGAAGGAACATACCTTGAAGATCATTGAACTCAGCTATCCTCCTGATGAAGGAATTTCTTACCCAAAAACATCTAAGAAGTTGCCGTAATTTATGAGCCAAGCAGAATTGCAGTAGTAGCTCAAAAGAAATGTGAGATGCACAAATTTGGAGACATCTCCATTCCAAATGTTCACATGGACTATGTGTGCCCGACCTTCAGTAGAGTCTTCTGAGCTCATTTGGTCTGATCATCCAGTCATACACACTGTAACTTGACTCTAACATACTGGTGTCATTTTGGTCCACTTTGAGAATGGACAACAACCAGATGGATTCACCTGCTGATTTAATGTTTCCAGTGATAGAACTCCCCTACGGGAGGCAGAACAGTATTTTGTATCCTGGAAAGAATACAGAACTTGTAGTCAAAAGATTTACGTTCAAGTCTTCACTGTTTCCTTATTATGTCAATCAATAAGGAAATAGTAAAAAAAAATTTACAAAGCTCCTATTACAGGCAACTCAATTTGGAACTTTTAACCTATTTTGAACTTAGTAACAATATTATAAATGAGACTATGCTAAGCATTGACCTACTTCCAGCCTAGGCCCAGAGCCATTATTGAAAGAAAAAAATTATTGTAGAGAGGGGGCCCACTTTCCTCATTACTAACAGCAACAGCTGTTGACCAAGTGCCACCAATAGTCAAATTGACCCAGGAGCCCTGAGAGGGGGAATCATTTCCTGACATCACCTATCCTTCTTCCAGGACAGTCCTCACAGCCATGATTTGGTGAAGCAACTTCTGTGGAGAGGGGGTCAGCTATCCCCAGTAACTGTTAACCAATTTCCACATACTGGCCAGGTAAACCAGCCTAGGTGAGGTACCTTAGGGAGAGTCAGGAGGAAAGTCAAACCATCTTCCCACCATCTTCCCTGTGGAGACAGCCTAGGACTCTGACCCAAGAGTCTTGGGAAAAGATTTGCGTCTAGCTCAGTGTCCCCAGGCATCACCCTGGGAAGATGCAGCTAGCAATTGCTCCTGCAGGTACTACATCCACAGTTACTAAAGACCCAGAAAAGAAAGTTCTTGCCACCAAAGTCCTTGCTCCTGTCAACTTGTTCAGCATTAGAAACTGATATGATTCAATCAGTAGAAATTACATTTAAAAAGAGGCATTACTATCTCTTTGCCACTGTACCCTAAGAAACATAGGACTTTTCCATTTTACTTACTGATAAGACCTTCTCTTTGTGTTGTCTTCCCATTAGAATGGGAGCTCCTTGAGACCAGGGACTATTGTTTTTCTATTTGTATCCCCAGAACTTTGCACATATTAAGCATTTTGGTAAATGCTTTATTCCTTCATTTAGGAAACTTGTTCAGTTGTTTCAATCATATGTGGCTCTTCATGCCCCCATTTGGGGTTTTCTTGACAAAGATCCTGGAATTGTTTGCTCTTTCCTTCTCCAGCTCATTTTATAGATGAGGAAACTGAGGCAAAGAGGATTAAGTGACTTGCCCAAGGTCACACAGCTAGTAAGTATCTGAGGCCGGATTTGAACTCACAAAGATGAGTCTTCCTGACTCCAGGCTGGGCAGTCTGTGCACAATGGTGCCACCTAGCTGCCTCATTCACAGAATTACCTCCATTCCCCACCACTCCCCATGGATTAGGAGAAAACATTGCCAGATAAGAAGATGAGAAAAGGGAAAGGCATGAGTAATTTGATAAAAGATGAAAAGGCATGGGAAAACTTTGTGGTGAATGGAAGAGTGATTTAATTGGGGAGGGGGGAGGGTATAAAAGTACTGCCTTGCCACAATGAAGACCCAGTCAAGATTATGTGACATGGATCTGTAGTGGACCCAGTCAGCACAGTTCTATGATTTTCTCCAGCTTCTTCAGCAGCAAATGAGTAGGAGCAAAAGCAATGGATGATGGGAGTAATCCAAGACTGATGCTTGTCAGAGCAAGACTTGGGATGGGATAAGGGGCTGAGAGAAAAGGAGAGTGTAGAGCTGAACCAACTCAGCAGAGGGACACAAGATGGGGAAAGGAAGGGAGTATAGGAGTATAGTGAGTGTATGGGAGGTGATGGCTTGGGAAAGAACTGAGAGAGTAAAGGCATTAGAGACCATAGTAAAGATGATGAACAGGGCTTGGGGTTGAAAGTCAGAGAGAGGGGTGAAATGACAACAGATTGTAATTAGATAAGGGAATTTCAGAGTTCCTGACCATGAAAGTGGTGCATTTGTGGCAGGATGAAGGATATGATCATCTCTTTTGTATCTATGTCTATGATTCAGCAACTCAACAAAGCAATCCATTTCACAGTTAGGCAGATCTAATTGTCATAATATTCTGCCTGTATAGCTGTGACAGTGATCCATTTCACTAGAAAGTTAATCCCCTTTATAAGAAAAGTCACCAGAGTTTGACGGACCTTAAATACAATTTTTATCCAATATCACTTTCTCCCCAAGCCCATTCTGCTGATTATTTTTCTTGTGACTATACTTAGTCTTACAGGTGGGAATACAATTGATTGAAGACACCTAGTCCACCTAGAGAATTTGTAAAGGCCCAATGTATTTTCAGCAGGGGTCTGATTATTAAATGTAACTCCCATTTAACCATAGGGACTGGGGTGTTATTTAGCAGCTGGGAACAAAGTTCATGAATAGAATGAATTGAGGTTTTGAAAGCTCCTATCTCAGAGCCCTGATTGACTGCAGTACCCAGAGAATGAAACATAAAGGTAGTTAAAACTGAGACATGAGGAATCAAAATGCAAAAGCAGTATGTCAGGGTTCAAAAGAGCTACCACACAAATATATTGGGGGGAATGATACAGACATGGTGTATCAAGATTTCAGCAATGAGATACAAAGCAATTCTTGCTGAATTCCATGAGACTCAGGATACAAAGACAAAGTAATGGAGTACCTGCCCTCAAGGATTTTATATTCTACTGGGCTGATATAATGGGAGTTGTTAAGTGGTGTCTGACTCTTTGTGACCTTATTTGGGATTTTCTTGGCAAAAATTCTAGAGTGGTTTGTAGTTTCTCTCTCCAGCATATTTTAAAGATGAGGAAACTGAGGTAAACAAAGTTAAGTGACTTGTCCAGGGCCACACAATTAGGAAGTGTCTGAGGCCAGCTTTGTTTTTGTTTTTGTTTGTTTGTTTGTGGGGGCAATGAGGGTTAAGTGATTGGCCCAGGGTCATGCAGCTAGTAAGTGTCAAGTGTCTGAGGTCAGATTTGAACTCAGGTCCTCCTGAATTCAGGGTTGGTGCCTTATCCACTGCACTACCTAGCTGCCCCCCTGAGGCCAGCTTTGAACTCAAAAAGATGAGTCTTCCTGACTCCAATCCCTGTAATCTATTCACTGTGCTATCTAGTCACCCAACAACAGGAATACAGATAAGTAAATACAGAGTATATACAAAGTAATCTCTTCCTGCAGGTTTTATTGAGTTTTATTGCATTACATAGACATGCTGAGGATTTGTATGGATTTATTTTATATCTTGAAACTTCATGAAGTTAACATTTCAATTAATTTTTGGTTGATTCTCTAGGGTTCTCTAAGTACAGCATCACGTCATCTACAAAAAGAAGTCATTTTGTTCTTTACCAATGTTTTCCCACAATTTCTTTCTCCTGTCTTTTTGTTATAGCCAGTATTTTCTAGTACTATGTTAAATAGAAGTGGTGAAAATGGACATCCTTACTTTACCCTGATCTTATCCAAGCAATTTCAAAAGGGAGAGCCCCAATAACTAGAGGAGGTCAATTAGAGTCACTTTCTAAAGAAACTGGGAGATAGTTTCTCCTACCCATTTAAATTTCTTCATGTGATGTCAAATGCCTTTCCAATCAAGAGATTATGTGGAAACATAGCATCCACACTAGAGAGGAGAAAAAAGAAGATGCCCACGTACAAGATTTATGAGTGCTAAAGAGATTAATTAAAGGATAATCTTTACTGCTGGGGGGAGGCAGTGGTGGGGTGCTGTTGGCTTGCATATCTGTTGGTGTATTGGAGTGATGATCCCCGGATTACATCAATAGTTTGCTATCTCTGAAGATGATTCTCAGTTTACCTTTCTGCTCTAGAAATCTCTAACATATTTTGTTTGTTTGTTTTTTGCAGGGCAATGAGGGTTAAGTGACTTGCCCAGGGTCACACAGCTAGTAAGTGTCAAATGTCTGAGGCTGTATTTGAACTCAGGTCCTCCTGAATCCAGGGCCAGTGCTTTATCCACTGTGTCACCTAGCTGCCCCCCATCTCTAACATATTAGAGATGCTTTCTCTTTTCAATAAATTTCAATATATTTATTGATAAGGAGCACAGTGGTATCTGCTACCACTGTTTTCAGATCTATGGTTTGTGGTTTGTAGCATTTGAATATAGTAATTAGTTGAGAGGAATAAAAATATGAAATTAGAAAATTTCCTGATTTATTCAAAGTTAGCTAACAAGAGGGATGTGGAAGTAATAGTATATATATATAAAACCTATATCGGATTGCTTGCCATCTCAAGGGGGAGGGAAGGGAGGAAGGTTTAGAATTTGGAACTCAAAACTTTTTTAAAAAATGAATGTTTAGAATTGGTTTTATATATAACGGGGAAAATACAATATTGTTTAAAACTTTTAAAAAATTGAGGGATGTAGAGACTCTAATATATGATGCCAGTATCTATCAAGTCATTTGATCCCAAATGGAGACTTACATATGAAGTCTGAATTGGGAAAAGAGGCTGGTTTTAGGGGTAAAATAAACAGAAAACAAGAAACAATTTCCACTTATAAAACACTGGAAAATTTATATGGATATTAATGTTCCTGAAGAGTTCAGAAGGCGTAGCAGAAGAATGGCCTTAGAATGGTTTTTGAATTAAGAATCAAAGGATTTATGATGTTAAGGGGTAAAATTCTAGCTAGTCTGTCTAAAATATCTAATGAGTGGTCGCCAATAAATTATAAGCTTTAGCAAGAGTTAGACTTTTAAGCATTTATTAAGGAGAATAAGAATTTGGTAAAGAGAGAGAGAAAGGCCTAGATTCCTATCTATTAAAGGGAGAGCACATTTCTAGCTCCCTTCTCCGCCAGAGTCCAGAGGAAAGAGCAGGGAGACTGAGCGCCAGTCTCTTCCTTCCTCCTCCCACTAGCTCGCGTCACTTCCTGACTCCTGGTCTTGCCCTCAAAGACCTTCCCTTCATGGGCAGAACTCTTCTACAGTAAGTATCCAGCAGGTGGCGTTATTCCAATCGTTACAATGAAGATACTTATGTTTTCCCCACCTTGGGATACCACATGTGAAATGCTAACTCAGGGACCTTGTGGCACTGGGGATATGCTTTAAAGGGAGTTAAGGAATTAATGAAACAGGGGAGGAGGAAGTTTTCCATGCATGGGGAGATCACTTGTGCAAAGGAACGGAATGAAGAGATGGAAAATCAGGTACACAGTTGGACAGTTTGACTGGAAAATACAAAGAAATAAAATAATACTGGAAAGGAAGGTAGGAGCCATTTAAAATATCAGGCTGAAGAGTTTGTCTTTTAGAAATTGTAGAAAGATACCAAAGATTTTATTGGGCACTGTGGACAGATGTACATTTTAGGAATATCAGTTTGCTAGGAGTGTGGATGTTGAATTAGAGAAGAAAAGGACTGGAAGCAGGGAGACCAATTAGGGAGATTATTGCAATAGTCCAAATAACAAGGGATGGGGGCCAGAACTTAAGAAGGCAGTTGATACAATGTCAAATGATTTTCATGTGGAAAAGATGAAGATTGGTGGGAGATGGCAGTTAGTTAGGTGGATGTGGAGCTGATTAGATAACCAGACCTAAAGGCAGCGATTAGTGGATTGACATCATCTTTTTTTTTTTTTTTTTTTTTTTTTTTTTTAGTGAGGCAATTGGGGTTAAGTGACTTGCCCAGGGTCACACAGCTAGTAAGTGTTAAGTGTCTGAGGCCGGATTTGAACTCAGGTACTCCTGACTCCAGGGCTGGTGCTCTATCCACTGCGCCACCTAGCTGCCCCTGACATCATCTTGAAAGGAGGTGTTTGGTGATCTGCTGACTGTGACCCTGTATTGCTATCAATAGTTTTGTCAATGACTTGAATAAAAGAATTGAAGTCATCCTTCTCAAATTTTCAGGTGATACAAATCTAGGAATAGACAGCATACTGGACAACAGAACCAGCATCCAACAAGGTATTTCTGGGCCACAATAATCGACCAAATCTAATTAGCTGAAATTTAATAGGGGGTAAATGTGAAGCCCCATATTTGACTCTAAAAATGAATTGCACAAGTACATGATCCAGGAAGGAATAACTGGACAACCATTCATGTGAAAATGACCTAGGTGTTTTAGTGAACTACAAAGTTTACTAAAGTTAAGATTATAAAAGAACAAATATGGGGGCAGCTAGGTGGTGCAGTGGATAAATCACTGGCCCTGGATTCAGGAGGACCTGAGTTCAAATCTGACCTCAGACAAAAAAAAAAGAACAAATAGGATTTTAGTCTATAAGAATAACAAAAACATGGTATCCAGAACAAGAAAGACATTAATCCCTCTACGTTCTGGGTGCCATATTTTAGGAAGTACATTGACCTTCTAAGGAAAATACTATGGATAATATCATACCCAATTTACAGATTAGGATATTGAGGGTCAGAGACATTAAATGACTTGCTAGTCATACAGTAAGCATCGAAGGCTAAATCTGAACCTGGATTTCTCCTGAGCCCAAATCAAATGCTATTGTCCTTAGGCTATCCTGCCATTTGAGTTTTCACCCCAGAACTTTCAAACCCTGGGATTATTTGGGAACAATAAATCAGTAACAATTTTTAAAACTCTTACTATATCCCAGTCATTATAGGGATGCTCTGGGAATGTTGTAGGGAATCCTCCTATTTTCATATGTGTTGGCAAATATGACTTATGAGATCTTTTCCAACTCTGTGATTCTGTGAGGGTAATAGAATCCCAGCTCTATGAATTCTTGAGAAGGTCACATTGTTTCTGTTGCATGTTTTTTGAATTTATGGAATAAAACAAGCATTTCCATAACAGTATGATAAAAAGGATGATTGCACATGAAACTACAAATCTATTATGTACAACTTGTGATATCTTTTTCATCTATAATAGTTATCATGTAAATGTCTTTTTTTCTGCATCTGTTTTCTCACCTGTAAAATAGGTCAGTTTGATAGAATGACCTCTAATGTTTTGCCCTTTCCCTGCTATAATTTATTATTATAGGCTCCTCAGATGGTTGGTAAGACTTTGAAAGATTCTATAGTCCATCTACCTGTCTAGGAAGGATTTCCTAAATTATTAAGGCACACATCAACTTGGAACTTGGCTGTCGAATGAAATGTACAGGCTTTTCCTGAGGGGGGAAAGAGCTTCTGCAATAATCGACTTTCTCTACTAATGCCCACAAATGAGAAATAAATTAATGAATTAAATTCAGTTTAATGTTTTAATTGTCAGTTATAATCACCTCTCTTCACTGAAAGTCATTTCTGCCTGATAGCAAGAAATCAAATACTTAGAATTCTCATTAAGAGACAGGATTCTCTCAGTATTTTTCATAATAATAGTCCCTCAGGGTAGCATAAGGTTACCCATGAGATAACATCTACACAAGAGAGACAGGTGGTGGTGATCCTTAGCTGGAATCTGGAAGTTCAGACCAGTGTCATACATTACCAGCTGCATGACATCAAAAAAATCTTAATTATTTGAGATTCAATTTCTTCATCTGTGAAATGGGTACAATAACATCTTTAGTACCTAAATCATGATCAAGTAATATAGACACAACAAAGCACATTGAAAATCTTAAAACGATACATAAATGGCAAGTATTACACAAGTTACAATAATAGCTTGTATTTTCATAGCACTTTAAGGTTTGCAAAGCACTTTACATATGTTATCTCACTTGATTTCCACAACCCTGAGAACTAGATATTATTACTATCCCCATATTACAGATGAGAAAAGTGAGGCTCAGATAGTTTAAATAACTTCCCTGGGATCACACAGCTAGTAAGTGTCTGAAACAGGATTTGAACTCATCTCCCTGAGTGGTTTCCCTGTTTCCTCCACTCATATCCTCCTCTGATGCCTCATCATTAGATACAGCTGGTCCTGGCTTCAAGGGTACAGCAAAGGAGCACAAAAGTTAGGAATTCTTACCAAGTTGGAAGGGTTTGAGTCTAGGCCCAGCGATGGACTGTGTGGTTGTCATTCAAGGACCCACCTTCTTCGGTTTAAAGAGGGTTTGTCACCAAAAGCTTAACCACCAGGTTTTTCAGAGGTTAAAGATATTTCCAGTTTAAAGACATTTTTGGCAAAATTATTATTTTTGAAAACATATTAAATTCTCCACCATTATGTGTATGTGTGATGGGGGGGGGGATGTGAAGGTGATTGACGAAGCTGATATATGAGACACATATTATTTGAATAAATGAAATGTCTGTCATTTCATTGGGCTAGGACACTCCTGATGTAAGAACTCCCTCCATTGCAGATTATAACCCACCTATGACTTACAACCATAAGATCTAAAGCCAGAAGGGGCCTTAGAAGCCTTGATTTTGCAGATAGGGAAAGTGAGGCCCAGAGAGCTTAAATGATTTTTCCAAGTCCAAACAAGTGGTTGTTGGCTGAGCTGGGATACTATCTCAAGTCCCATGACTCCAAGTCCAGGGCACCATGTTGCCTTCCTAATAGATAAGTCCTAGAGACTTGTTTGAGATACAAGGAAGTTAAATGATGAGTCAAGACCAGAAAGAGTGTCAGGAGTGGGCTGAATTCACCACTCTAGCCACTATACCATGCTGCTCATACTTGGAAAAATACACAACACACAGAAAAAGATTGTGTGTTCTTAAAATTATTGTTGCAATGTTGCTATTGGCGACTCTTTAAAGCTTCCATTCAAAAAGAACCAATATGATATTTATTTGTTTTTTATTTTTTGGTGAGGCAATTGGGGTTAAGTGACTTGCCCAGGGTCACACAGCTAGTAAGTGTCAAGTGTCTGAGGCTGGATTTGAACTCAGGTACTCCTGAATCCAGGGCCGGTGCTTTATCCACTGCGCCACCTAGCCACCCCCCATCCAATATGATATTTAAAGAGCCTTCACAGTTCCAGGGAACTCGTGATGGAAAAGGTTCTCCAAATCCAGAAAAAAGGAAAAAAAAAAGGAACTGTCGAATATGGATGCTGATTGGACCATACTGTTTCTTTTGTTTTGGGTGCAGTTGTTTTTCTGTTTTGAGGTTTTTCCTTTTTGCTCTGATTCTTCTCTTGTAACATGACTAATTCACAAATGTGTTTGGTGTTATTATGTATATATAACCTATATTGGATTGCCTGCTGTCTGGGGGAGGGGGAGAGGGAGGGGAGGGAGGGAGAAGGATTTGAAATTGGAAATCTTATGTAAACAAATGTTGAAAACTATCTCTACATGTAACTGGAAAATAATAAAATACTTTTATTAAATAAATAAATATCTTTCACAGAGGAGAATTTTCCTTCAATTTGACACTCCTAATAAAACTTCAGCCCATTTCCTCTTCTGTCCTCAGGAGAGAAGGACTATGATGCCAGGCATCTTTCCAACAATATCACCATCCTGTCAGAGGGGCTTGAAGCAGCTTTCATGAGGCAGTACTCAGTGTCACACTGCTTTCTTTCCTCTGGGCTACGGTGAGAGGTTGGTGGGAATAAGGTTTGAAGGGACAAATATTGAGATTTGGTCAGTTTCCCAACAGTATCTGGTATAAAGAATCAGTGGTTATACCTTAAAATTGGGCAGATTTTAAGATTTAAGATTGCCAACCTGACTTCCATATAATCCCTGGGTGACCTGGGATCCAGAGAGCCTGAGTGATATAGCAATTCTCTTACTAAATTCAAAGCAAAAACTCTACCTTCTCTGAGGTTAACCAAGTACTTAAACCAAGGCAATTCAACTTATTTCTTCTGCCCTTTGGCTCTAATCTCTGCCTTTAAAAAAATCTTTTATTTATTTTTTCCCTACCTCACTGGAAAAGTGTGGAGTCTCCAAATTCTCTGTAGCTAATAATACTGCTCTTTTGTGAGCCAAAGAAGCAAATGCCTTTGAATTCCAGGTGCTTTCAATGGAACAAAATTGAAATTCATGGCTGCATGTTACTAGAGAGTGGGCCTCTTTCATCAGGCAGGAAAATGTAGGAAGCTTATTTATAGATCTCTCTGCAAGGAGCAATGCCCACTTTGGAACATAAAAATGGCCTCTTTTCCACTTTTTATTTCTCTTTTCAAATAGTAATCTTTTCTTATGTTAACATTGATTGTCAATTAAGGTCTATCTGAACCTGGAGTGTAATTTTCATATTAAAAAAATTTAAAAGTTCTTGAACATTGGCAAATAGTTTAAGTTGACCACGTGACTTTTTTAAAGAAGAAAAAGATACCTCAAGTTCTGAGAAAATCCACTTACTCAACTCATATGCAAAGATAAGGGATATCTCTAAGGTGGGCATTTTGGGTCTAGACAGTGACTCCTGCTTATTTCATTTAAGTGAAAAGCTAGTAAGTGAATATATTTATGTTTATAGAAGTCACCACCTGCAAGGGTTATGACAAGAAAGATGTGCTTCATGTAAAAGACTGTTAAATGCTAGCTTTTAAAATCACACCTCAAAAAGCATTCCCCAGGATTAAAAATAGTAACACATGGCATGTAGTTACATAGGGATAGGAATTGGATCTGTTTTCACCAGTTATAGGTAACTTGTAGGTGAAGAAACACCCATTCTCAGCATAGGTTGGCACATTCTCTGAAACTTAGAGTTTAGAATTACTTTTGCTATTGTTTGTTCGTTGTTTTCTCGAAGAGAACCATGACTTTGGGGAGATAATGTCATGACTTGCAGTGAATTGGATTTAAGTGAGAGAGGGCTGCGCAAAGTCACCAGCCTCACTCTCTCCTCCAGAGTCATCTGGGTCCAGTAGCAAGATATATATCAGGAAAACTGGAGATGGCCCTGGATGTTGAAGGCAATTGGGGTTAAATGACTTGCCCTGGGTCACACAGCTAGTAAGTGTCTGAGGAAGAATGTGAACTCAGATCCTCTCAACTTCAGAGCCAGTGCTGTATCTACTGTGCCACTGAGACTTTTAGAATTAGGTGGTACAATGGTTAGAGCACTAGGCTTAGAATCAAGAAGACTCATGTTTTTTAGTTCAAATCTGACCTCAGACACTTACTAGCTTTGTGACCCTAGGCATGTCACTTAACCCTGTTTCCCTAAGTTTCCTCATCTACAAAATAAGCTAAAGAAGGAAATGGCAAATGATTCCACTATCTCTGCCAAGAAAACCCCAAATGGGGTCAGGAAGAGTCACACAGAACCGAAATGACTGAACAACAATAGATAGATTTAAGTCAGTCAACTGAGTGGGATATAACAGTCAGGACTACATAGCCAGTGTGTCAAATGTAGGCCTTTAATCCATGTTTCTCCCACTTTCAAGGCCTGTTGACTGTCCCCCTACACCATGCTGACTCTACTTTCATTGTTAAGATTTACATAATGGTAATATTTCCATTTCCCCTCTGATTTTTTCTTCTTTATCATTGCTTTAACACTTCAAAAATATTTTTCTATTCATTTTATAATGTTAGACTACTATTATTCAGTTAATAATTTTTAAATCAATCTGGAACTGACTGTTTTATTCATAATAGAAAACTAGTACCTCAATCTATGATTTTGGGGGAACTACTCCTTCCAAAGACTTCATGTACTAAAAGGAAACTTGGTGTAAGCTGCTAACTACAAGATTGCTGAAGATAGCCAAGCAGGGATCCTTATAACAGTCTAGGACAGTAGAGGAACAGTTCATGGAAATTGTACCATAAGTCTACATAATGAAATAGTCTACATAATATAGTACAGTATGTCAATTTAGAGTCTAGACTGAAAAGATAATAACCCTGAATTTTATCAGTTCCAGTCAGCCTTAGAGCCTAAAGAGATGTTCCCAGAATTGTGAAAGCATTTTTTTTTCCATTTCAACCATAACCAATTTCTTATTTAGCTTCATATAAGTATCTGTGCATAGCAGGATTCATTGCACATTATCAGACTCATAAGCAGGGCAGGGTGACCAGAACATTGCTCCAGGGTACCAGAATTTAGAGAGGGTACTAATAGCACTTGTAGACTTTCAGATATGGATACTCATATAAAAGCACATTAAAAAAGCAAATATGGTTTCAAAATGGGTTATAGAATGTACCCAGAGCAAGCACAGAAAGCAAAGAAAGACGTGAGCTTTGTATCTAGCTAGCAAGAATCATTAGTTAAAATATGAAGCTACCAGGTGTCAGCCTGATATTTTCCGAGATAGCCTGGGTAACCTCTTCCCTGACCGCATCTTGGTGGGGCCTATCCATCAGTAGCCTCTGTGTGTCCCAAGGACTACTATAAATCTCAACCCCAACTAAAAGGAGGACAAGTCACATGTTGCCTGCTCCAGGAATAAAATTGCTATATGAATAGTTGGTGATAATTAATGTTTGTTGAATTAATTAATTAATTAAAATTCATTCAAATGGGCTTAGAACCAGTTAGTGTTCCTACAGCACCTACATAGTGCTGTGCTCCACTGAACACAGACAGCGGTGTTTATTTATTATGCTATCAAAAGAGTCAGAGAAAATGGTTTTTCTTTTACATTATTTTTGCTACTTCATAAACTAACCTTCCCTTTTGGTAAAACATAGTGAAAGGACATTCATCTAGTAGGTATTTTACTCTGGGAATGTAAATAAATACTCAACAAATATTTATTTAGTCTATATTATGAATACAGTTAAATTTCATTTTCAATCTTTTTTTCAATAGCTTTGAAGGCCATGTAAGCCTTTTTTCCCCTTTGTTTTGTTTTTAGTGACTATGGCAGAACAGATTGAATAGCTTTGGGGGATGTCCTTGTTTTGTAATCTTGCTAGAACACTCATATAAGGATTTTTAAAAATCATTTTTCATAGCTTTGTTTCATTCATGCTTTCAGACAGCAATAATAAAAGCGAAGTGAGCTAAGAGAAACAAAAAGACAAATTAGTTATGCCCTGCAGATGTGCCTTTCGGCTTGAACAAAGAATTTTTCCCCCCTTTCGACATATAGGGTGTTCTCAGAAATGCAAAATGTTTTAATAAAGCACCATGCTCTTACAGCCAAAAATGCCATCTCATAATCATGGGTCACATAGCTAGTAAGTGTCTGAAGCTGGATTTGAACTCAAGAAGATGAATCCTCTTGACTCCAGATCTGGCATTGTATCTGCTCTGCCTCTTAGCTGCCCAGAGAGCTATCTCTTAAAACAAAGAACAAAAATGAGTAAAGGGATGGTTCAGAAAAATTAACTAACATATAATCCAAGAGCCATATCATACACAGAGAGTAATGTGGCTGTCTCAATGTGCCTCGCCAGGTGGCAAGAAATACTCTGAATCCTGGCAGGAGGGAAAGCAGGAAATTGGGGCCAGAAGGCTGGTTACTCTTCATTTTTGTATCTGCTCCCTCAAATATTGTTAGTATAGGGGAAGTAACTTTAGTATTGAAACTAGACTTCTGGGGCAGCTAGGTGGTGCAGTGGATAAAGCACCGGCCCTGGATTCAGGAGTACCTGAGTTAGAATCTGGCCTCAGACCCTTGACACTTACTAGCTGTGTGACCCTGGGCAAGTCACTTACCCCATTGCCTGCAAAGAAAAAAAAAAAAGAGAATGAAGGGAAACTAAACTTCTGATTGCTATTCATTAATGTGGAAACTAGAACCCCAAGCCTACTAGTAGCTGCCCTTGGGACCTTGGTTAGTTAGAGTTGGCCAATGCTGCTACTGCTATTATTCTTCCTCCTTCTCCCCTGCTGCCTTCTCCTTCTTCCTTCTTTCTCCTTCCCTTGTCCCTCTGACAGGAGGGGAGTCATACCCTTTCACGTGGGTGCTCTGTTGGAAGGAGAATTTTTTTTTTTTGATTGCTTATACTTTGCAAGGTATCTTGGGGCTTGAGGGCTAGATGTTTTTCCCCTCCTATTTATTTATTTTATCCTTAACTTTTTCAAAAAGCTGGGACAATTAACTCCTTTGTCTTGTGTAGTTTTCATTTATGATTTCTTGAAATATAACACTGAAAAAACAGGCTTTGAAAAAGGCCCATTGTGATTAAAATAGAGCTATTTGACTATGCCTTTAAATCCAAATCCCTTTGGCTTTTGTTGATTGGCCAATAATAGGTCCCAGCCCAAGCCTCTCTTGTTTATTTGGGTTTTGTTGGCTCAGGGTGAGTGTAAATAGCAATTGTTTTCTGTTCTGGCCAGAAACTCTGAGGGTCTTCCTCCTCCCACATTGGTTCATTTGTGGTGGCAAATGTTGCAGTGCAGTGCGATTTAACATGTCTTCTTGAGTTGCCATATTTTCCAGAAACGCTGGACCCAGAGTATGCAGGAGGCCCTGAAAGTGTCAAGGACGAAGCACCCACCCCCACTAGCTGACATAATTTGTTGTTTGCACCCTAACCTGGATTCCCTGTGTGTCCTTGGAAGACCAAAACAGGCTCCAGTCAGTCTATACCAGATTGAGTCAGAAACCACATCATCCCTTTCGCTTGTCAGTCATCCAGAAGACCATTCTGAATACTTCTACCTGGGCTTTCTACATTACATTTCTCCTCAACAAGGAATGAAGAAGTAAATCCATTAGATTTAAAAGTATGACTCCGGTAATTATATAAAGGACAATGCTGCTGCTGTATGATTTTGTTTTTTGGGTTTTTTTTTTGTTGTTGTTTTTGTTTTGTTTTTTGCAGGGCAATGGGGGTTAAGTGACTTGCCCAGGATCACACAGCTAGTAAGTATCAAATGTCTGAGGCCGGATTTGAACTCAGGTACTCCTGAATCCAGGGCCAGTGCTTTATTCACTTTGCCACCTAGCTGCCCCTATATGATTTTTTGATACGGAGTGCACAGAAAATCAAAGCAAGGACATGGTCCATGATTGCTCATGTTACAGACATCTTGCCAGAAATTTCCTCTTCAGACCAAAATTGCAGAGCAGTCACTCTCATGACTTGGAGGACTGATGATATACTTATGACGTGTGTGCGCGCGCGCGTGCACGCACACATGTGTACACACATGTGCACTCCTGTATGAGATGAGGAAACTGAGGCTGAGAAGTTGTGACTTGCCCAGGGACACTCAGGTAGTTAGTATCTGAAACAAGTTTCAAACTGAGGCCTTCCTGATTCTAAGTCCCGCTCCCTCTCCACTGTCTCACCCAATTGTTTAAATAATGATTTATCATTTTTTTTTTTAAAAGCAGAAAAATTATTTCCTAAGACTCATTCTGTGTGAACCCCATTAAAAAGCTTTTAAAAAGGAAATGATACTAGGGAATAGGGATCAGACCTATTGTTTCATTTGTAAAAGTTACTCCCTGATTGAGGCAATCTTTTAGATTTTTTTTTCTTTTTAAAGTTTATTTTTAGCATTCTTTTTAAATTCTGAGTTCCAGATTCTGTTTCCTCCTCTTACCACTCCTCCACTTACTAGGAAAGCAAACAATATGATATTAATTATACATGTGAAATCATGCAAAACTTATTTCCACATTAGTCATAAAGCAGAAAAAAGTAAACAAATAAGAGGATAAAATTATACTTCAATTTGCACTTAGAGTTCATCAGTTCATATAGACCTTACTTTGTTTTTTTTCCCTGAAGCCATTTCTTATAGCACAAAAGTACTCCATCATTATCATATGCCATATGAACAACTTGTTCATTCACTCCCCCAATTTGAGTATTCCCTCAATTTCCAATTCTTTGCCACCACATAAAAGAGCTCCTATAAATATGCTTTGTACATATTAATAATTTTCCTTTTTCTTTGCAATTTTGGGGGTGTAGACTTAGTAATGGTATTGTTAGATCAATGGGGATGGAGTTTTATAGCCCTACAGGAATAGTTCTAATGTTCTACATGTGTATATATGTGTGTATTGTGTCAAGATAATGGAATGTGATAGATGAGATTTAGTAGCTACTCAGGGGCCCACCTGGAGACTGATTTAAACTGACTGAATTGGATAAGGTGACTGACTATTGACTGCTTACTAGATTGTAAGCACATCTGGCTGGTACTTAATGGTACTTAAGAAAGTAATTGTTCTCAGAAGCTAAAAACTTTGAACTTTACATGGAGACCACCTTCGGTTCCAGTGAACCAATGAATTTGAATGACACTAGCCAATCAGCTTGAAGAACCTCCCATTTCTGGGAGGGGAACTTGAAGCAGGAAGCCGAAGTTGGAGAGAGGTTTCTGCCTCTTTTGGTGCAAGAGATTGGCGTGGTGGCAGAAGACTTCAGAAGGGGGAGCTTAGGAAGGTTAGGATTGCCAGGTTACAGGAAATCTGTTCTCAATCTTTCTCTTTCTTTTACTATCTTTCAATAAACCCTTAAAAACCCAAACTCATTAATCAGTGATTTTAGTCAGTTTTCCCCCCAAATTGGGGGGACAGATTAGAACCCACATTTAGAATTTTAAATAACACAGTATATATATATATATATATGTATATGTATATATATATATGTATATCCATGTGTATATGTATGCATGCATGCATTTATGTATAGCATGTATAAGATATACCCACATATAACATATATAACATGTACAATATATACATGTATATAATATGGAAAACTGTGCATCTAGGACCCTTATAGATAAGTAGACCCTCATACCTTCATGGTTTAGCAGTTCCCAAGGGAAAAGAATGTAGATTTTGTCTTCTCCTTCTTCCTCCCCTTTGGGAGGGGTTTTGTCCTTTTTCTACCTTTACCTCCCCCATCCCCTTCCCATAGCATGCCCATTTGGGAGGAGATTTTTGGTACCCCCTCCTCCCTTTGTTCTACTGTCATAAATATGCGAACTTCTGTATGGATTGTGGACTCCTTGCTCTAGCTTTGAACTCCACATGCATGTTCATCCCTCTTGTAATAAATCTCATGAAGTTGTGATTGCCTGTTGAGACAAGCTAGATCATCTTTTGTCTCAATTCTTACCTAGCCCTTAATCACTGAATTGGGATTGCCTCGGGCAAACTGAGACCAGAGGAAAAAACCTTAACTTAAAAAGGCCAAGGTCTCCCAATGTGTCCTGTTCCATTTCAGTCATCTTGATCTATGTCTTGCCACTGGACTCAGATGACTCTGGAGGAGAGAGTGAGGCTAATGAGTCTGGACAGCTCTGCCTCACTTAAATCCAGTTCACACCACAAGTCACCTTCATGAGGTCATTGGTCCTCTTTGAGAAAGAAGGATGAACAACAACAAAAGAACCCCAAGGCTTGAATCCTTTTTCACCAAATACCAGTTCCTCAATGAGCACTTATAGTATATAGCAAATAAATCCATTTATCCAAGTCTATACCAAAACAGAAATCAGAGAAGGTATACATATCAACTATCTATCAGAAAACACAAATTGAAAGAGCTCTCCCATGAAGTGCAAGATAACTCAGCTCAACTGAGAGAAAGTCTCAAATCTCACTCAAGGAGAAAATTCTCCAGAGCCTCTAGTGTAAGAAACAAAGGATAAGGATGTGATGGACACTGCCAGATCTTTTCACAATGGCTTCTTCCCAGAGTTCTTCTCTCCCTTCAGTAACCTCAACCAAGGATAAAATGGTCATCTTCTCTTTCAAAGCTAGAAGCCAGAAGAACCCTCGATTTTTCCTCTCTAACTTTTGCCAACTCCTCACATCCCTCACATAGGCTCAGAGCATTAAAAAATAACAATATTAACCAATGAGGAAAGATATCATACCAATGGATTTGAGGGGCTCAGTTCACATTCACATATGAAAATCAGAATGGTCTAGCAGATCTGGAGATACCTTTGAAGTAAGAATCTGGATCCAGGTCTTGCCTCTAACATTATTACTGCATACTCCCTTTTTCTAGGCAATAGTAAACTAATTTAATAACATCCTCTAGAATTTTCCCAAGAACTGAAGTCAAGCTCACTATTTTATATCCATCTTTTTTATTTTTTGGAAAATTCAGACAGAATTTGCTATTTCCATTCTTCCAGCTTTTCCTCCCCTCATGTTTTCCATGGCTTCTAGAAGCTACTGAAAATAGTTCATTAACTACATACACAAATTCTTTCAGTATTATAGGACACAGTTTATAGAGCCTTGGGATTTGAACTCACTGAAGTGCTCTCATCATGTCCTTACTTACCCTAGGTTTCATTTCTCTATCAATCATTTTTTCTTCTAGCCTTCTCTTTCAAGAAAATTTTTCTTCTTGGCAGCAAGAAACAAATACAAGTTGAGTAACAACAACAACAACAAGGTCCTACTTTTGCTGAGTGTTTCTATTTACAAATAGAGACAGATGATCTTTAAGCAGTCAGGAAACATCTTCAATGAGAAGAAATCACTGGGTCAGGGTATGTGATAATCTTGCTGCATATTGTTGTGTTTGAAAGTGGGACATATCCCTTAAAGGACAAAAGGGACAAATCCCTGAGTAATAGGTGGGGCACCCTCACTAAATCTGCCTGTGTGCCCTTGGGCAGGTCACTTAAGCTCTGTGAGTCTCTGTTTCCCTTTTTGTATAATAAAGGGATTAGTGGGGGCAGCTTGGTGGTGCAGTGGATCGAGCACAGGCCCTGGATTCAGGAGTACCTGAGTTCAAATCCAGCCTCAGACACTTGACACTTGACCCTGGGCAAGTCACTTAACCCCAATTGCCTCACAAAAAACAAAAACAACAACAACAAAAACCTAAAATAAAGGGATTGGACTTGGACAGCCTCTAAGGTTCCTTCTAGCTCTATAGCTTATGAGTCGTGAACAAGTTTGCAAAACCAGGATGACAATTTGATAACAAGAGAGGGAAAGATCAAATATCTGCTCCTCTAGGGGTGCTACACATTTCTAAGGTGACAATGCCATTTAAAAACCTTGGAATTTCTATCAATTCAACACCTGAGAGTGAATGTTCACTGTCAAGTGGCAAATCTACCTGGGAGTTTTTGGCAAGCCAAACCACCAGATTGAATCAGCTGATGCAGATGTCAAAGGCACCAACTTTCAGAATCATATTTAGATAACCCTAAAGCATATAAATCTGATGAAAAGAAGAAAGGCTCAGTAAGGAAAAGGAAATGAACTTCTTTCCTCCCTCTCTCCTTCCCTACCTTCCTTCTTCCCTCTCTCCTTCCCTACCTTCCTTCTTCCCTCTCTCTGTTCCTTCCTTTCTTCATCCCTCCCTCCTTCCTCTTTCTTTCCTTCCTTTCTCTTTCTTTCTCTTTCCTTGCTTCCTTCCTTTCTCCCTCCCTCTCTTCCTTCCTTTCTTCCTTCCTCTCTCTTCCTTCTTTTCTTCCTCTCTTTCTTTCTTCCTTCCTCTCTCTTCCTTCTTTTCTTCCTCTCTTTCTTTCTTCCTTCCTCTCTTTTCCTTCCTTCCTTCCTTCCTTCCTACCTGCTCCATCGCCAACCAAAGCCAGTTCTTCTCTCCTTAAGCAACCTGGAGGCCACCATAGTAATGCCAAATTCAACGGGCATCGAATCAACTTAACCCATTGCAACTCAGAATTACAAAGCTCAAGAGATCTGCCAGCCTGGGCCTCCTTGGGAGTAACAGACATGTGCTACTACACCTAGCTATGAACTTTCTTAAGAAACTCTCTTCTGGCCTATAAAGTTATTGTGTTCAGTTAAGCATACCATAAAAATGCCAGGTACCATATACAATGCTCTACTAAAATGGAAATCACACCATTACACTATTTGATAAAGAGTAGCTTTGAGTAAAATTTAGACTCATCTTGGATCCCTTCCAAAAGGATTATTGAAAGTAACAAAAACAAAATAAAACAAAACAAAACGAAAAAACAACCCTTTGTTGTTGTTCAGTCTTTTTCAGTCCTGTTCTACTTTTCGTGACCCCATTTGGAATTTTCTTGGCAGAGACACTGGAGTGGTTTGCCATTTCCTTCTCTAGATAATTTTACAGATGAAGAAACTGAGGAAAACAGGGGTGAGTGACTTGCCCAGTATCATAGAGTAAGTATCTGAGGCCATATTTGAACTCCAGACCTGGCACTGTGCCACCTAGCTGCCCTAAAACAATCCTTACTAGAAAGCTAAACTACAAGCATTTTCCATGGCATATTCCACAGAGATGGTATATAGCAAGGTCTTGATAAATTTTGCACCTCTAAATTTCTCAGTTTCACAGTTGATTGGAGTCAGCTAGTGATACAGTTGATAGAGGGCCAGAATCAGGAAGTCATGAATTCAAATCTGACTTCAGAGATATACTAGGTGTGTGACCCTGAACAAGTCATTTAACCTCTGCCTACCTCAGTTTCTTCATCTGTAAAATGTGGATAATAATAGCATCTATCTCCCAGGGTGTTGTAAGGATCAAATAGCACATAGTAAATGTTTAATAAATACTTGTTTCCTTCCTTCTTTAATGAGCTACATCTAAAATCATACAGAGGAAACATCATATACTAGAAAGAACATTGAATCTGGTATCAGAGGACCTGGGTTCCAAGCCTAGCTCTGTTGCTATATGATCACAGGGAAATCACTGTCTAGGCTTCAGTTTCCTTAGAAGTCTGAAAAATCAGCTAAGTGGCACAGTGGATAAAGCACTAACCTTGGATTCAAGAGGACCTGAGTTCAAATCCAGCCTCAGACACTTAACACTTACTTGCTGTGTGACCCTGGGCAAGTCACTTAACCCTCATTGCCCTGCAAAACAAAAGTTTGAAAGATGAGGATGGAGTTGGAAGGAAAAATGTTTCTTAAGCATTTACCACTATGCTAAGTGCTGAGGACACAAAAATTCAGATAGTCCCACCTTGTTCAAGGAATTCACATTTTAACTGGTGAAGATAATACATCTAAGAGAGTTTTACTACAGAATGAATAGAAAGACCTGAAAGTCCTAAGGGAAAAAGAAACTGCAGGGTAGATGACAAGACCCAGGGGTCTGAAAGGAAGAGCAGATGTGAAGGTGGTAAGGCCCAGAGGATGTTAAGATTCAGTGTGAGGGCAGATGGTAAGATGTAGTGATCTCCTCCCTCTCCCCAGAAGAATTGTAGCTGGTGATTCCAAGTCATCCAAGAAGTATGAGCAGCCATGTTGCTCTTAATAAGAAGAATATAACTTTTTTTTTTGCAGGGCATTGAGGTTTAAGTGACTGGTCCAGGGTCACATGGCTAGTAAGTGTCAAGTGTCTGAGGTCAAATTTGAACTCAGGTCCTTCTAAATCCAGGACCCGTGCTTTATCCACCACGCCACCTAGCCGCCCTTAATAATAAGAATAGTAACGATGGGGCAGTAACTACGTTTAAAATAAATGATTTCCTTTGTAATCTTACATATTTTATTTTACACATTTAAAAATATTATTTGGGGGTGAGGTCTGTAGGTTTCACCAGATTACCAAAGGAGCCTATGATAAAAAGAAAGGTTAAGAACCCCTCTTCTAGATCCTAGTCAGTGTTGACACTTCCTATTTTTAATTTTTTTTTTTTTTGCAGGGCAGTGAGGGTTAAGTGATTTGCCCAGGGTCACACAGCTAGTAAGTGTCAAGTGTCTGAGGCCAGATTTGAACTCAGATCCTCCTGAATCCAGGGCCGGTGCTTTATCCACTGTGCCACCTAGCCGCCCCCCACCCTTCCTATTTTATTAAAAGAACAAAAACAGGGGAAAAAAAAAAAGAAGCCAAATGTATTGTTCCAATTGCCAATGCGGCAGGTGAGTAGAAGAGACAAGGTTAGAAATCAGTCCTCAAAGTCCGCCATCTATTTCATTTTTAACTGAAGTTCTCCGCTGAAGTTCATGATCAGAGGAAATAAATGTCTCTTCTAAGGTCAGGTTGATTTACCGTCAATCTGAAAATTGAATGCCTTTTTGAGTCATAACAAAGATGGCAATTATCTTAATTACTATATAAATAAGGAGGGAAAGGACTTCTTATTCAGAGGGTAAAATGAGGGGGGAAAGACTTCCTTTTTAGAAATTAAAATGATATCTTCTTCCACCACCATTTTCTGTAGGCCATCATAGAATAGAATTCTCCATTTTGTTCACATTAAAGCAGTGCAAATATAATTAATCTGAGGCCCAGAGAGGTTAAGTCCTTTGCCCCAGGCCACAGGCTAATAAAAATTGAAGGATCAGGGGCGGCTAGGTGGCGCAGTGGTTAAAGCACCGGCTCTGGATTCAGGAGTACCTGAGTTCAAATCCGACCTCAGACACTTGACACTTACTAGCTGTGTGACCCTGGGCAAGTCACTTAACCCCCATTGCCTAAAAAAAAAAAAAAAAAAAAAATTGAAGGATCAGACCCAGGTTTTCTGACTCTATTGTCTAGGTGAGGCTGGGTTTTCCCGGTTGAAAGGGGATGTTATTCTTTCTTATTAGGAGTGAGAGGGGTGGCATACAATCAAGCAAGAGCCAGATTAGCTTGGAACAGGTCCAGGTGCAGTTCTAATCAGCAGCCACAGCTACTGTTCAGACCAGTCTCTGGCCACATACAGACAGAAACTAATGAGGTATTCTTTCTCTGCCCTGGGTTCCCATTCCCATAAGAAAACAGAGACATCAGTGCCAAAGGCTCTGACTCAAAGGTCCAGACACTGAATGACAAAGCTAGTATATTGAGACAGATTCCAGACAATGTGGTGGCAGATTTTTTTTTTTGGGGGGGGGTGTAGAGGAGAGGTCCAACATCCTACATAAATATCAATCAGTGATTATTAATTGAGTGCCCACTTTATTCTATGTACTGTGTTACGCTCTGGGGATACAAAGACCAAAAAAATTATTCTAACAATACTTCTCACTCTGTACATACCCATTCTAATAAGCTAGAAAGAAGAAAAAAAATAGGAAGGAAGGAAGGGGTAGGGAGGGATGTTAAACTAGCAGCATAAAAGAAATTCCTCACAAATATGGACCTAATTGCTCCCAGGGGCAATAACATCTGGGAAAACAAAGGTTCTAAACAGGCCACATACAGGATTCTTTTTTCCCCCTTTTTCTTCCTTTCTTTTCCTTCCTTCCTTTCTCTTTCTTTTCTTCCTTCTTTCCTTCCTCCCTTCCTTCCTCTTTCTCTTTCATCCTTTCTTTTCTTCCTTCCTTCCTTCCCTCTGATATGGGGGAGAAAGGGATAGGAGAAAGCACGTGGGTCCTTAGGATTCCTCTGTAAAGAATTACACTCTCACAAGACCTAATTAGGAATAAAAGTGTAATGGGGGAAATGGGGTACGGGTCAGGGTCAGGGGTTGGGGTTCTTAGGGATTCCTCTTTAAAGAAGAGTAGGTACTTTTATAGAAGACTGATGGGGGGAGGGGTCAACATTTGACTGTGGAAAGTTCCTTTAGTGAGGGAGGACCATCTCCCACTGGTGGTAGCTGGGGAAATTGGGTGAGGAGTGGAGGACCATCCCCCACTGATGGTGACTAGAGGAATTCGGTGAGGGGTGGCTCTCTCTTCAGGACACAAAGGCCGCAGCCACACCCAAGGGAGACCAAAATGAAGGGTAGGAATCCGAAGCTAGCTCAGTCCGATTTGGTTCAGCTTATCTCTCTAGGCCTTATCTGTCCTCTGGTTTAGTTTCTCAAGAAGAAGGTTCCTTGATGTGCCCCAGAGAACTTCTGGGGTGCTCTGCACCCCATGACAAAAGAACAGGTTTATTGGGGTACAAGAGAAACCGGCCAGGAGGAAGGTTTTGCCTGAACAAAATGCTTTCCTCCCTGACTAGCTTGTGGAGTGCCATTTTATAGGGTTTGGATGGGGTGGGTAAGAGTCTCTTATTGGGTGAGGGGCTGGTGGTCTTCCTGTGTTGCGCTGGGGTAGGAGGAATCCCTTGTGAACGATCTGGTGGTGGGTGTCAACTCTGTCCTGATGGGTCTAAGCAGTCTGCTGATGGGCGGTTCCAGGTGGTCTTCCCCTAGATTACCTCATCCAGGTGCTTAGGAGAACTGGAATGTAGGGTGGTCCTGGAGCATGCTCAGTTCGATCTGGTGCTGCTTATCTCCGTTGGGTGTGTGTGTGTGTGTGTGTGTGTGTGTGTGTGTGTGTGTGTGTGTGTGTCCTTGATTGAGTTCAAGGAGAGGCCTACTTGATTTCAAGGGAAAACCCCTGAGGTTTCAAGGAAAAAGTTCCTTGAACCCCCCAGAGAACTGTTGGGGTAACCGGGGCCCGTAATCCTCCCATGACAGCTCCTTCCTTCCTTCCTTCCTTCCTTCCTTCCTTCCTTCCTTCCTTCCTTCCTTCCTTCCTTCCTTCCTTCCTTCCTTCCTTCCTTCCTTCCTTCCTTCCTTCCTTCCTTCCTTCCTTCCTTCCTTCCTTCCTTCCTTCCTTCCTTCCTTCCTTCCTTCCTTCCTTTCTTCCTTCCTTCCTTCTGCAAGGCAATCAGGGTTAAATGACTTGCCCAGGATCACACAGCTTGTAAATGTCAAGTGTCTGAAGCCAGATCTTGAACTCAGGTTCTCTTGACTCCAGGGCCAGTACTCTAGCCATCTAGCTGCCCCTATATGCACAATTCTTCTGAACCTGTTGCTTAATGTAGTGGAAAGAGCATTTGAGCTAGGAGACCTGGGTTCTAATTCTACCTTTATTACTTATTAACTTTGTGACTTTGGGCAAGTCATTTCCATTTGGAGGGGCTTTAGTTTCTTCATTTAGAAAATTTGGGGTGGGGGAGGAGGGGATCCTTTGCTTAGATGACCACTAAGGCTTCTGTCTGCTATAAATCTAATGATCCTATGGATATTCTCCCCTCTCCTATAGCCCTCCCTGCCTCTTAGCTATGGTGGTAGATGATGATGATATATGTTAATTGGTTAATTAGCAGGCATCACTCCAGTTTAGAGAATATAATTCTATTTCTCTCCTTCCAATTTTGTGCTCTCATGCCCCAGGGTGTCTTTGCCAGGAAGCTGCCTCCCCTTTCAGGTGTGTTGTGCATGGGTAGAAGTAGGGTAAAGGAAGCTGACCTCTTTCACTTAGGGCTTGTTGATGAGAAGCAGCACCAGGTCAACCCAGGTAGCATAAAAGAAATTCCTCATAAATATAGCCTTAAGCTAATTGCTCCCAGGGGCAATAGCATCTGTGAAAACAAAGGTTCGAACCAGGCCAAATACACAATTCTTTTTTTCCCCTTTCTTTCTCTCACTAGATGTATCTTTCATTGGAGGGTGTACACTAAGCAATATGGGAAGAAATAAGAACTTTCATGACATCATGGCCATTCTACCAGAGTCTCATTTCTGGAGCTCCCTAATCCCAGCTCAGTGGTAAGGTGGAGGCAACACATATTCTCACTCAAAGATCAATGCCTTCTCTGGGTCTTTCTTCTTGTTCTACAATCTCCTCTGACCTTCTGATCAATGAATCACAGCTCAATCAGACATCATCAAACTTTCATTAAAATTCCTACATATTTTTCTTTTAGAATCAGTGCAGTTTCTTTCCATTCTTGTCCCATATTTACTTTTTCTAGCCTTACTTTCTATGATCATAAGCCCTAATAGAATTTTTTTTTTTTTGCAGGGCAATGGGGTTAAGTGACTTGCCATGGGTCACACAGCTAGTAAGTGTCAAGTGTCTGAGGCCGGATTTGAACTCAGGTACTCCTGAATCCAGAGCTGGTGCTTTATCTACTGCACCACCTAGCTGCCCCCCTACTAGAATCTTAACTAGGAACTCACCCCCTCATAGTTTTCTGATCCTACACACACACACACACACACACACACACACACACTCATGTTAGATAATGCACAAAACCGAAAATAGCTCAGAAGGTCTTGTTCACACTCTGTGAATGCTCTTTCCTTGAAACATTTAATAATTGATAGAACACAAGTTAGCCTTGATTGGAAATTCACCTGAAAGCCTAAGATAAGAGACTGTTTTTTTTGTTGATTTTTTTCCCCTTTGCTTGACTTCACTGTTTCTGTTATTGACTGTCAAGCTTCAGAGTGACACTGTTCCAAGGCTAACATTCTGTTTGTACAATGGATGATAACCTTGAAAAATTCAGGAATCAATGAAAACACAGTAAGAAAACAAATGCATTATTATTATAGTCAAGAGAGACAGGAGTAAGGGTTCTCACCCACACAAAATATTTAACATGTTGTGAAAATCAAATTGGAAAGCACTTTAAAAACTGTAAGGTGTTATACAAATGTAAGATTTTATTAAGAGGGAAAAATGGATTGAGTGGTAATCATCTGGGACTTGGAACTGTGGTGATGATATACTTCAGCATTTCAAGGATGTTATTTTCTTAGTGCTGATATTCTCCCCACCAACCTGGATTGCAACCCTTCCACAACTTCATAGACAAGTTTTTGAGAAGTTGCTATGGATGGAAAATGTATCACTCTGAAGTCAATGTAGTTATGAGGTTTCAAATTTAGCTAGAGTGGTTCTCAGACAACATGATATTGTTTATCTTTGGGCTTCTTCCAGCTTGCTAAAACCTGCCATAATGTGTTTCATAGAGAGAATCTGCAAGAACTTGGGGTCCTTTACTCATTCATCTTCTTTTAAATGCTGATGTTTACTTTGATGCTATGATATATAATTGTAGATGTAAGTGTACCACAACTGATTTTTCAAAGGACTGCAAAATTTCTGACCATGAGGATGAATGTGGCATGTCTTGATGTGCGTGGTTCATAACAAAATTGAGCCAGAAATTTCTTGATTCCCTTCCTTTCACTTCAAGGAATTTCCACTAGCCTGGGAATTTATGGAAGGGGGCTGTTGTGACTTTTGGACTCACCCCTTCAGACTATAGAAATATGGGGCAGCTAAGCCTCATGATAAAAGAGTGAGCATAAGGGTCAAGAAGCAACATGCAGAAATGGGAGAATCCACTCTTTCTGCCACAACCAAAAAGCTATTCCAGAGACCAAGATGTGGTGAGGGAAACAGCACTAGTATGAGGTCTTTAGTGGTGGACTCCAAAACTTGGACCGTGTTTGAAGATTGTAGATGAAGAGAGTCAGAGTAGACTGTGACACTGAAAACAGCCCCTCAGACTATCAATTCACAAGAGCTGAATAATCCTCTATTATGTTTCCCTTCCTCTCCCAACTCTCTGCTGAGAGTGTGTGCCTAGTTCCCAAAACTTATCTCTCTGAAGAGTTTATTTACTTTACTGCTCATTTGTCTCTTAAGCCTTTTAAATATGATAAATATGGTTAAATGGTTCATTGCTGATCTATGTGTGACCTTGACCAAACGTAGTAGAGGGAGGGGAGAGAAATAGATTTGCCAGAGCAATTTTCTGGCTCGGTGCTTGGAACTGTAGAAAGAGAGTTATTGATTCATTTTTAAAAATAACTTCCCAGAGTAGAGAGAAAGAATGCCCTAATCTGGGACCATTCTCTCTAGGCCAAAGGTTCTTGACCTTTTCTGGGTAATGGGACCATTGGGAAATCTACTGAAGTATATGGATCCTTCCTTAGAATATTTTTTTAAGTTCCTAATATAAGTAAATGCCAAATTTCAATGAGATGTTATGCTTTTTTTTTAACCTAGCTTAGTTTGTAGACTCCCTCAATTTTATCTGGAGAATTTGTAGAGGAGGATTAAGAACCATGCTCTAGTTTCTTAAACTTTTTTTTTTTTTTTAGTGAGGCAATTAGGGTTAAGTGACTTGCCCAGGGTCACACAGCTAGTGTTAAGTATCTGAGGCCAGATTTGAACTCAGGTACTCCTGACTCTATCCACTGTGCCACCTACCTGCCCCTAGTTTCTTAAACGTTTGAACTCATAGCCCCTTTTCTCCCAAGAAATTTTTACGTGCCCCCTGGTATAAAGGTAAATAAAATAGGGATACATAACCTTTTACTGTTGCCAAATTTTTTGTGACCCCGCCACATTCAGTCACAACCCACAGTTTAAGAAGTTTTTCTTAAGTCAATAAGTAAGCTGTTTGGCTGATTTGTTTCTTTTCCTTCTGGTTCTTTCTCTATATCCTGGTTCAAAATGAAAAGGGAGAAGCTGAGGCAAAGGCTAAGAAGGGAAGGAAAATCCCTGGACTGGTGAGGATTGGGGAAGAGGGAATAAAGAGAGGGAGTGACAATCTCGTTCACTCAGCAAAACGCAGTTCCACATCACCACTGTTTTTTGGGGTTTTTTTGGTTGTGGTTGTTGTTGTTGTTTTTTGTTTGTGGGCAATGAAGTTTAAGTGACTTGCCCAGGGTCACACAGCTAGCAAGTGTCTGAGGCTGGATTTGAACTCAGGTCTTCCTGAATCCAGGGCCAGTGCTCCATCCACTGCACCACATAGCTGCCTCCCACATCACCACTGTTAGACATCACATACCACTTGCATACACATACTGCTTATGTAGCTACAGATGTACATGATAAAGACCAGGACAAACATATTTTCATGAATAATTGCAGTGTTTCTTCAGTCTGAGATTCTTCTGGCTCTCGTATAATTATGGTATGTTTTTATTATAATTTATCCTGACCCAATTCATTCAGTAACTACCCAATATTAGAAACTTTCTCTGGCTTATAAGAACAATAGTATACACTATTTAAAATTGGAGTTATCCCAGAAAATTCAGGACACATGGTCACCATATCCATTAAAAATGAGACATGAGAACTAACACCAGTAACAGGTTATTTACAATAATGGTTTCATTCATCCAGCCCCAGTCATTGGATAGTCATTTGACTTTTGTTCCCATGTTATCTAAAAGGTCAGTCAAATGTCACAATGTCATCTTTCAATTCCCTCTATTCCTGTTTAAAATATTACTGTAGAGGGGCAGCTAGACGGCACAATGGATAGAGTACTGGCTCTGGAGTCAGGAAGACCTGAGTTCAAATCCAGCCTCAGACACTTGACACTTACTAGCTGTGTGACCCTGGGCAATTCATTTAACCCCAATTGCTTCCCCCTCCCCCCCAAAAAGTCAAAGGAATAACAACCACACCAAAAAAGAAAAAAAAAATCCTAAAATACTACTCTAGACTAAGCTTCATGAAGCGAAGAAATGCCTTCTCTAAACTTTTACCTAGCAGTCCTCTGCAAATCATCAAGGCTTCCCTCAAGGTTTTCCCTACAACACTGTTCTTCGACCTAGGACAAATCACATTGTTGGACCTAACTCCTCCTCCTATTGCCAGCATTTTAATGTAGCTGTCAGGTTAATTCCAAGGTCGGGATAAGCCTTGAAAAGGAAGAGATGTCCCACGGCCCAAAAAAAAAAAAAAAGAAAGAAGAAAGGAAGAAAGAAAAGCAGAAAGAGAGAAAGGAAGGAAGGAAGGAAGAGAAAAGAAAAGAAAGGAAGAAAGAAAGAAAGAAAGAAAAAGGGAGACTATATTAAATGGTTACTGTGTGCAAAACACTGAGCTAAAGCCTAGGGGATACTAATAGAAAACTAATAGAGCCCCTGCTCTCAAAGAACTCCTATTCCAAAGGCTGAGACAACACATACAGATGTTAACAAATCAGTTGGAAAAGTCCCATGGTTCTTAGGATACAGTAGGAAGTGGATGGTAATATCTTTTCTTTAATATCTTTTCCACTGATAAAATCACATCAGTAAATGATGTTGAACCATTTAACAATGACAAAGAGTTTCCTGACAAGAACTTCTCTGGGCCTCAGTTTCCTCATTTGTAAAATGAGAGGGTTTGACTTAATGATCGCTAAGGTCCCTTTTACCTCTAATCCTATGGTCCTGTGGTCCAACCAATCAAAACTATAGAGTTCCATATTTGTGTCTTGTAGCGGCAGAAACAGAAATGGTGGAATGTGAATGGACCTGAGTTCACTTCTTTAGCATGACAGAAACAGTATGTTAGCAAAAATAATTGAGGTACTTTAAAATTGCTTTGGTCGATAGACTTCTCATATTTGTTTGATCCACTATTAAAAAAACACCCCAAATGGTCAACCACCACCTTGTAGCTCTTTAATGTATCCAAGGCAGGATTCAAACCCAAGTCTTCCTGACTCCAAGTTCAGCTTACTATCTTTCTATTATAGTCCATTCTCATAGTTTTCTTCTTGCTGACTATCTTAAAGACAAGGAGTAGGCATCCTTGCAAAGACTTGCGAGAACAAGGCTTTGTAACCAGATCCTAAAGACAAAGGTGGTTTTTTAATGGATGGAGAAAATGAAGGAGAGGAGAGAGAGAAATGTGAACAATTGATTGGAGTGAAGGGGTTTGGAGCATAAAAAAGTTTGAGAAGCACAGCTCCTGGGGCAACTGACCACTTTTGGGGAAAATGGAGTCCATAGCCAGAGAACGTAATAAACTTCCGGGAGCAGGGAGTGGTAACTCACATCTATATGGTACTTTAATATTTATAAGGTAGTTCCCTTTCCTCTTTCTCTCCTCCCACCCAAAGAATACAGAAACTCAAAATCCAACAGGAGTCACATCCACAGGAGATGGCTTCTATGGATCCATTGAGGGTTGCCTTGCCCTAGGATTCAACCTCCTCTATATCCTAGGTAGACTTCTTCAGCTTATTCTAGATTTGGAGGGCCAGGATCGCGTGTCATGTGCTGGTGTGAGGTCCTGTGAACAACAAATTTCTTGTTTCGTTGGGCAGACAGTGATGCCCTAGTATAGTTAGTTACTGAAAATATCAGTTCACTTACAAATCCCCCAACTGCAATGCTTTCCCTCCCAAACCACCTTATATTTTACCACTTTACATGTGGATGTATTTAATAGCTTTTTATTAATGATATCTATCTATCTATCTATCTATCTATCTATCTATCTATCTATCTATCTATCTATCTATCTATCATCTATTCATCCATCCATCCATCCTCTATCAATCTATCTATCCATCCATCCATCAGTCTATCCATCTGTCTATCCATCTTCTATCTATCATCTATCTGTCTATCTGTCTATCCATCCATCCATCTATCTATCTATTTATCATCTATCTATCCAGCCATCTATCCATCTTCTATCTATCATCTATCTGTCTATCCATCCATCTATCTAATCTATCTATCTATCTATCTATCTATCTATCTATCTATCTATCTATCTATCTATCTATCTATCTACAGGTACTTTTCTCCCCCATTAGAATATAAGCTGCTTGTGTGTAGGGCTTGTTTTAGTCTTTGTGTTTATATTCCCAGCACAGTGCCTGGCAATATTGTGGGACCTTAATAAATGCTTGTTGAATTGATCTCAGTCTTAGAAATCAGGGCTCCACTATAGATGGATAGATAGAAAATAGAGACAAAGAAAAATCTCTATCTCTATAGAAGTGTGTATGGGTTGGGGAGAGACAGAGAAAGAGAGAGACAGAGACAGACAGAGAGATAGGCAGAGACAGAAAGACACAGAGCATATTTATGAAATGCTTTCTTTGTGCTAGACACTGAAGATACAAATACAAGCAAGTAAGACAGATCCTCCCTCACAGTGTACATTATCTCATTTGATCTTTATCTCAACTCTGTAAATTGAGTATTGAAGGTGTGCCTAGCCCCTTTTTACTGATAAAGAAATTCAAGCTCAAAGAACTAAGTGTTGGAGGGGGCATTCAAACCTAGATCTTCCCTGACTCCAAGTCCATTATTATTTCCCCTGTACCACTCTGCCTCCAAACTTGCCCTTCCCCTATTAAAACCAAAAGTGACTTGAGGTGAGGGTCTGACTTGCAGCTCACCTTGTATCCTAAAGCCTAGCATACAGTACACATTTAATAAATATTTGTTGAAAGCTTGGCCCCAAGTAATAGAGATGAAAAAAAAAATACTTCCAACCATTCTTTTGCAGAGGTGCGGAAAGATGTCCATAAGTATAAACCATCATATGTAACATGTTATCATTTTATCAGATCAGATTGGTTCATTTTTTTTCTTCTCTTACTCTTTTTCTTTAAAAAAATCTTTGTCATAAGAATGGTGTGCTGGAACTGGACTGTAATGACTCTAGTGTTAAAATGTCAGTATGAGCATTTACGCCTCACAAATTGGCAAACACTACTTAACAGGACTTGATTTATTGTTTTGTTGGTTACCTACACATAAGAAAGTGATGGAGAAAATATTAATGGGGCAGATTAAATTTTAAAGCATATCATTTTTCATGACTAATGTGAAAATTTGTTTAACATGATTGTACATGTATAACCCATCAGATTGCCTGCTGTTTTAGGGAGGAGGGAAGGAGAAAATTTTGGAACTTAAAATCTTATAAAAATGAATGTTGAAAACTTTCTTTCCATGTAATTGGAAAAAAATTAAATACTATTAAGAAATTTAAAAAATATATATCATTTGTACATTTGCAGAAAGGGGCAACTGGTTTTTATTTATTTTATTTTTTAAATTTTTTAAAATTTTAGCAGGGCAATGGGGGTTAAGTGACTTGCCCAGGGTCACACAGCTAGTAAGTGTCTGAGGCCGGATTTGAACTCAGGTACTCCTGAATCCAGGGCCAGTGCTTTATCCACTGCACCACCTAGCTGCCCCCGGGGGCAACTGTTTTTTAAACATTTAGCCAGCACATTCCTGGTTATAAGAAATGGTTCTTTGAGAGGTGGCAGGGGAGAGGAAAATGTACAGGATATAAAAACAAAACTATCAAGCAAACCTATTTTTAAACGAACAAATGCTTAATTTGAATCAAATGTGTAGTGCGTAGAGAGCAATATACCAAGGAAATCCCAAACTGCAATGACCTCACAGCCTGGCTGGATCAGGAAGAATCCCTTCCTATTTCTTCTCTCACTTCCTTTTTCTTGTGTAGTTTTCTTCCAAAGCAGGATGAAATCAGTTGAGAAATACTAGCATTTCCAACCTGTTCCTCTTTCCCTACAGTTCTTAGGTGAATTATAACCCCATGAATGGCCAGGGAACATAGGTGATTTTCCCATAGCAGGAACTGCTGGCACACTGCCCAGTGATAGCAGGCCCCTATGAATTGGCATGGGCATCTGGGTTTGAAGGGACTGAGAAGGGCACTGAAAGGAGATGAACATAATGTTAAGTAACAACAATAAATGATGGAGAAAATGTTAACAATGCAGATTAAACTTAAAATGTTTATGTTCACATTTTTGATAGCTAGTTATTAAATATTTATCAGTACATTGCTACTTAAATTTTTCAGAGGATCTATTTTCAGAGTATAATGATGCACTAGCCAGTTTAGTAGTTATACAACTTCATAGTTTGGAGCTAAAAGGGACCTTGGGGGTCTTCTTAATCCAATCATCCCATTTTACAGAAAAAGAAACTGAAGCTGAGAGAAATAAGTGACTTGCTTAATCACATGGGTAACAGACCATGGGGTGGGAATTAAAATCCAGGTCTTCTGACTTGAAATCTAGTCACCACCATGTTGGTATTAATCCAGGGAGGCAACATGACTCAGAAAAAGCTCTGAGATTGGAACACTAAAATTAGAAAGATATAGAGTCTGAGTTCAAATCTCAGTCCTGCCACTTGCTACCTGTGTGACCTTGGGTAAATAACTTGACTTCTCTAGGCTTTAGTTTCCTCCTGTGCTAAATGAAGGGGCTGAACTTTGTGGACTCTATGGCCCTTCCAGCTCTGACTTTATGATCAATAAGCAAAGAGGACTCGCCTTTTTTTTTTTTTTTAATCCTGCAAACATACTATTAGAACGACTGCTGGTTAACAAGGAACCAGCTAGCACAGCTGAACTCTGGCTGCTTATGCCAGATGGAAGCACAAACTGTGTATGGATGTGAAGATAAAGGTGCCTGCTGTGAACTCAAGCACAGAGCATATGGGAAGGATCTCTTTCTATAAGTTTCTCCTTGAAATTTTGGGGGAATCTCTGGTAGATACACCAAGCCTCAGTAAGGCTTAAAGAAAAAATCAGTCTAAGGCCGCCTGTTTATAACCTCCAGATTACCACTGTGAAATAATCCCTAGAAATTCAGTCTAATTTTAATTAGCATCTCCTCTCAAGAACTTTTAGAGCACAGTGGTCTCTAGCTGCTTTTACTTCCTTTAAGAGGAAAGACAGAAAATGAGGCAATTTGCACCTCTCTTCAGGAAGCCTGAAAGCATTCTGGGTATGTTTTGTTTTTTTCTCCTTTTCCAAGGTGGCCATACAGCAAAAATAAAGGAACTGGTTAGTTGCCCCTTCTAACATCAAAAGGAATAGAGAGAGATCAGACATTGGTGTGGTACAGAAGCTGCTATTTAATATTTGGGTCACCTTGCATAGGCCAGTTCCTGTTCCTAGGGCTTTTTTTTTTTTTTGGTGAGGCAAATGGGGTTAAGTGACTTGCCTAGGGTCACACAGCTAGTAAGTGTTAAGTGTCTGAGGCTGGATTTGAACTCAGGTTCTCCTGACTCCAGGGCTGGTGCTCTATCCACTGTGCCACCTAGCTGCCCTGATCCTTCCCATCTCTTAAACCTACCCATGTCTATTTTGAATACAATGAAGGAGGAACAGGCAGGATAGACTATTTTTAAATTACAGTAAATAGACCCCAGTAGGAAAATACTGACAGTGGCATCCTGAAGTTATGTATTTCTTGAGATAATTGATATAAGAACTTAGGGATGGCCATAGAGATTGTTATTCCCATCACCACCACCATGACCAATGTAGTCCTACTTCATTCAATTTACTCAACTAAATTTATTGAATATGTGCTAGTCCCTTTGGGGAGTAGAGGAATGAGAGAGCTATGATTTCACTGATGTAAGGAACTCCTGTGAGGAAATCCCCTCTACCAACATTGGTCATATCTGCCTTTCAACTTAAAGATTTAGAAAAAGTTGCTTGTGCATAGGGGTGGGGTGGGGTGGGGAGAGAGGCACTGAAATAGAGTGACTTGCTCAAGGTCTCACAGCCACTATGTGTCAGGTCAGGACTTGAACCCTGGACTTCAGCTCTGTCCACTGTTACACCCCATTGCTTCTTGACTGGCCACTAGAGGGACTATACAGAAACATAGTATAAGGCATAGTCAGCCACCAAGGAATTTACAGTCTCCTTGGGGAGATGAAACAAGCACATGTAACAGGACATGTGCTCTACCCACAGATGGAAAGTTAAATGATGTTCTAAGACAATAAAACAAGAGATGTCACAAGGCAGACTATAAGTAATTGCCAAAAAAGAGACAAAAAGGGCTCTGAGTTCAGAGAAGAGGTTAGAGAAACCAAGGAAAACATTTTTGGCCATGAGAATTGAGCTAGGCTTTGAAGGAGGTGTTTTCTTTGGCTTCATTAATTCATTTCATTAGTACAAAGTAGAGTTCAGTTGTTTTTCAATTGTTTGATTTTTCAGACCCCATTTGGGGTCTTCTTGACAAAGACACTAGAGTGGTTTGCCATTTCCTTTTGCAGCTTATTTGACAGATGAGGAAACTGAGTCAAAGAGGGTTAAGTAACTTGCCCAGGGTCATACAGCTAGGAAGTGTCTGAGGCCAGACTTAAATGTAGGATGATGAGTCTTCCCAACTCCAGGCCTAGCTGGACCCTCCACTGAACCACCTAGCTACCCACAAAGTAGAGTAGGCAGAAGCAAATAGATGTATTTGATTCTCTCCTTCATCGGGTAGGGTCCCTGCTGAATTTATATGTCCCATGATTCACAGGGAGCATCTAGGGAACAGCTTCACTCATGTGAAGATGTTAGTGCTATGGGGATGGAAGGTGGGGGGAAAGCAAAGAGGATGGGAGTGATTTTCCACCGCAAGCAGTGAGAATAGCTTCATGCTGAGGTTCAGCATGGGGTAATCTGACTTGAACTCTCCATTTGTGCTAAGGCTGCACTTTCATTTTACACAGAGGGACACTGTGGTATGAAGTGATTACACAATCAGCCATAGAATGATTCATTTATAATAACTCATGAACAAACTGACCCCGAACAGCAAAACAGCAAAATTTCCCAGGCATCCTGACTTACAAGTGTTTAGATAAATTAGCACCTCTCCTCCTCCCCCCCCCCCACATTTGGTCCTCCTACTCTGAACCCTAGGGTGAAAAAACAAATAAAAGATAGCTGCTAATAGCTTTTGATTGCTTTAAGGTCTTCAAAATTATACCTAGAGTTAATGGCTAACTTGGAAAACGAGCACCTATTAAGAATAAAGGGCTCATTGTGCAGGACCCTTCCCTTCAAAATACTCTATAAATCAGAAATATAGGTGGGAAGCAGAGAAAGGGGGACAAAGTTCAGAGTTAGAGGAGTTAATTATTCTACCAAAGAGGTGTAGCAGTGCTTTAGCAACCAAAGAAATTATTCCAATCAAGAGCTTGATTTAGAAGAAAAATACTTTGTCTAGGGGACTTTATCATTAGGAGAAAAGGACAAAGGACAGGGGTGTGGACCAAAGTGGAAACGGGTCCAAGGAGAAATAGAGTTTGAGATTGCTGGAGGTCTTCCAACAACCATTCTTTTGGGACCTGCATCTCCCAGGAATTTTTAGCTCTAAATCATGACCCTGATAGAAAAGATAAGGATGCAAATTTCTCTAAGTCACCCACGTGCCATCCATATGGGGAGAGGTTTCCATTTTAAAGATTGCACATGTCAGCTGGAGAGACCGGCTCTGCATTTGTTTACTTGCTTTTTGATCTTTGTTCTTACCTTTGGTTCCCAGAGTGAAGTCATTTCTTTGACAGGTTAGGGCTTTTACTGGTTCAGATCTTCATGAAATTATCTTAAAATGAGAAAGTTCACCCTGTGAGCTTGAGCTATACAAGAAATGAAATAACACTCTTTCCCATGAATAAAAATATTTTCTTAGTGTTTACTTTAGAGTTGTCTTATAGATTTAAGTATTTTATATTCTGGGAAGAATCATGGTACCATTGAAAAAGACCTGTATTTGGAATCAGAGGAATGACCTGGGCTCAAATTCCAGTTCTGCCGCTTACTCTCTGTGTGAATTTGAACAAGTCATGTCCCTCCCTCATAAAAAATGAGGGGCTTGTACCAGATGGCCCCTTAGGTCCCTTTCAGGATAAAGCTCTGAGCTTGCATTCACTCCAAAACTTCCCTACTTGCTACACATGATTTGATAAAATGAATTAGATGTCCTTCTGGCTATAGTTCTTGTCTGCATGCTTCTTTTGGAAATAATAAGAACTTTTCTAATGGCAAAAGATGTTCCTGAGAGTTAAAAGAGGATTCTGATTTAAGGTTAAAAACAATTAGCCCATTGAATTGACACAGTCTTTGTTTATTTTGAAGCTGGTTGAAATGAACAATGAAATGGCAGTTGACTCCCAGGTGTAGAAAAAGATATGTAAATAGGGTATTAGGAGACCTGTGTTCCAGGCCTTGACCGATACTAAGCAGATGAGTAACCTTTATCAGGCTCATAGTTTTACAGATTTAGAGCCTGAAGAAGTGCCTAGAGGTCATCAAGTTCAACCATTTTCATTTTATAGATGAGGTAAGAGGACATTCATAGAAGTTAAGTGACACAGGTTATGCATGACATGGCCCTCATATGACCCAGGTCCTCTCACTCCAATCCAAATCCAGTATTTTTCTTTTCACTATACCTCATTGCCCCTTTGGGTTATTCTGCTTCTCCAGGCCTCAGTTTCCACATCTGTAAAATGAGTACCTTGAACCAGATGCTTGCCAAGGTCTTTTTTAGAGCTAATGACTATGAGCTGGTGCAAATTTTAGAATCTAATATAATACAACTTGTACAATTATGATTGTTTCATCACTGCAGGAAATATTAACTGTCTATATATCAGAAGCTTCCTTTTTCATGAAGCCAGTTAGGAAACCTAGCATATAATCATATCATCCATTCAATTATCACAGTACACCTTGGCAGGTGTAGGATAGGGGGAGAAATAGTGTAGACAATCCTTACTCACACATACATGTTTGCTAGGACAAGGAGTTACTGTGTGTGTGTGTGTGTGTGTGTGTGTGTGTGTGTGTGTGTGTGTGATTTCTTTGAGCCTTAATTTGAAAGCTGAGGGTATTGAATTAAGTGATCCCTATAAGGCCTTCCAGCCCATTCATAGACTATGAAGCTATGAATGGCACACACAGAACATCAAGGGCCTCTGGTATCTACCTCACGTGATTGATTGTGAAGATTAACTGAGATAATTCATTTAAAATTCTTTGTGAACTTCAAAGTGCTATATAAGTGTCAGATACTATTATTTTTCTTAAAGGGCAAAAACCATTTAGATGGAAAATATCTAGATGGAGAGGTTATTTTAATTCTTTATTTAATAGTGAAAAGCATTTTATTTGAAAATCATCAGAGAATTAAAAAATGGCAGAGAAAAGATAGGGACTTGTTTGAGTTTTCCCCATAGTCCCTCCAAACAACTTTAAATAATGCTTCAAAACAAATTCTGGAGCATTAGAACCCAACAAAAAGATGGGGGGAAATTTTTTCCAGCCCAAGACAACTTAGAAGTTCAACAGGAAAAAATCTGTTGCACTGGGGTGAAAGTGGAGCACAGTCCAATACAGGCAAACAAGCAAACAAGCAGTGGGCCTTGGGAGCAACTGAAATTAGTGGCTGGTGGTTTCCAGACCCCTCAATGCACAGATGGTAAGGAGATCAGACAACTGGCCAAAAGGAGATTACAGGAGTCCTTTTGATAGCAATGGGGGCAGAATTCTACTGCATTCCCCATACTTGGATCTAGGTCACAGTTCTAGGTCTCAGTCCCAGAATGAGAAGGAGCACTTAGCACACTGGAGCTTGTGGCCATAGGGGAGCCAGGACCCTGATCATTGTTCCAAGGTGGAAAGGAATGCAAATAGCAGAAAAAGAGCCTGACTATAGAAAATTGATGACAGGGAAGATCAAAACACAAACTCAGAAGAAGACAACAAAGTCAAAGTTGTGACATGCAAAGCCTCAAAGAAAATTATGAGTTGGTTTCAGGCCATGGAGGAGCTCAAAAAGGATTTTAAAAATCAAGAGAGGTAGAGGAAAAATTGGGAAGATGTTAAGGGCTAAAATTCTAGCTAGCCTGTCTAAAATATCCAATGAGTGATCGCCAATAAATTACAAGCTTTAGCAAGAGTTAGACTTTTAAGCATTTATTAAGGAGAATAAGAATTTGGTAAAGAGAGAAGAAAAGGCCTAGATTCCTATCTATTAAAGAGAGAGCACATTTCTAGCTCCGCTCTTCACCAGAGTCCAAAGGAAAAAGAGTGAAACCGAGCGCCAGTCTCTTCCTTCCTCCTCCCACTAGCCTGCGTCACTTCCTGACGCCAAAGAAAAGACTCCTGGTCTTGCCCTCAAAGACCTTCGCTTCATGGGTGGAACTCTTCTGTAGTAAGTCTCCAGCAGGTGGCATCATTCCAATTGTTACAGTTCCCCGCTTTGTTTCCTCAAGAAACGGTACGTTTCCTTGATGAAACAGTCAAAAATAACAGAATATAATAACCTATGCTAACTAACAATATGTTAATAACAATATAGAAAAGGAAGAGAGGAAAGTTTTGTCCAGAGGGGCAATTTTTTTGTCCTCATGAACCGACACTTTGACATTAGTCTTGCAAAGGGAGGACCTCTGCAGAGGGTACATGTTACAGATGGTGTATATTATAACAGAAAGATTCTTTTTACTGTTCCATCAAGGAAACATTCCGTTTCTTGAGGAAGCAAAGGGGGGAAATGTGGTAAAAAAAAAATGAAAGTTTTTTAACAGTCGGTTAGGATAACTGAAAGACGCCAGTTTTTTAAGGACCACCCTTTCGGGGAGGAGACCAACGACATGAGCTACGCACTCAACTTCCAGGGTGCGAGCTTAAAAGGCAAGGAGAGAACGGAAGTGGTGTTCTTTTTCCTGCTCTGCTGGTCTCCTGACTGCACTGCAGAGATGCTGACTGGAGTTGAACTCAGCCCGGCTCGCAGTTAGCAGCAGCGCGCGCTTGACACGGTCTCTCTCTCTCCCCAAAGGTGGCCTTGGGCTTTTGGTGAGTTTTATACGGAATATAGACTAAGCGTAGACTTAAGACGATTTGTATTGTATTTCTACTTTCCTATCCCTCTAATCAACATCACCTGGTAGCTACCATACAATAAAAGCTCTAACTAGAAAACCAGAAGCTTCTTCCATTTATTTACTAGTCTGGGAGATAAATTAAGGGAAAGGTTAAAGAGGGGAGATTTATGAACTAATATCCATTTTTAAATCTCACAAAGAGAAAAAATAATGATGCAAGAAAATTATGAAAAAATAGTCAACAACTTGGTAAAGGAGCCACAAAAAATAGTGAAGAAAACAACACACACACACACAAAAAAGCCCAGAATAGATATGGCAAATGATTTTTAAAAAGCACAAAAATCCAATCAATAGAAGAATGTCTTGAAAAACAGAATTTGCCAAGTGGAAAAAAATATACAAAATTAAATGAAGAGAAGAACTCCTTAAAAAGTAGAATTGGGGGGGCGGCTAGGTGGTGCAGTGGATAAAGCACCGGCCCTGGATTCAGGAGTTCCTGAGTTCAAATCCGGCCTCAGACACTTGACACTTACTAGCTGTGTGACCATGGGCAAGTCACTTAACCCCCACTGCCCCACAAAAAAAAACCAAACAAACAAAAAAAAAAAAGTAGAATTGGCCAAATGGAAAAGGAGGTACAAAGTTCACTAAAGAAAATAATTACATAAAAATTAGAAACGGGCAAGTAGAAACTAATGACTTTATAAGACATCAAGCAAAATCAAAAGAAAGAAAAAATAGAAGAAAATGTGAAGCGTTTGATTGGAAAAATAGCTTACCTGGAAAATAGCTCCAGGATAAATAATTGAAGAATTATTGAACTACCTAAAAGCCAGGCTCAATAAAAGAATCTAGACATCATCTTTGAAGAAATTATCAAAGAAAGCTGCATTGATATTCTCGAACCAGGTGGTAAAATAGAATTTGAAAGAATCCACTGATCACTTTCTGAAAGAGATCCCCAAATGAAATTTCCAGAGGTTCAAGGTCAAAAAGAAAATATTTCAAGCCCAAAAGAAACAATTCAAATGTCATGGAGCCACAGTCAGGGTAACACTAGATCTAGCAATTTCTATATTAAAGGATTGGAGGGCTTGGAATATATTCTAGGGGGCAAAAGAGCTAGGATTACAACCAAGAATTACCTACCCAGCAAAAAGTACTATAATGCTTCAAGGGGGAAAAAATGAATATTCAATGAAATAGAGGACTTTTAAGCATTCCTAATGAAAAGACTAGAGATGAATAAAAAAATTGACTTTCAAATACAAGAGAAGCATTAAAAGGTATACAGAAAAGAAAAATCAAGGAATTCAATAAGGTGAAACTATTTATATTCCTACATGGAAAAATGATTGTAACTCCTAAAAACTTTCTCATTATTAGGGCAGTTAGAAGGAATATACATAGGCAGAAGGCACATGAATGACTTGAATATGATTAAATGATTATCTAAAAAATTAAATTGGGGCAGCTAGGTGGCACAGTGGATAGAGCACTGACTCTGGATTCAGGAGGACCCGAGTTCAAATCCAGACTCAGACACTTGACACTTACTAGCTGTGTGACCCTGGGCAAGTTATTTAACCCCAGTTGCCTCACTAAAAAAAAATTTTAAATTAAATTTAAAAAAAATTAAATTAATGGATGAAAAAGAGGAATACCCTGGGAGAAAAGGAAAGGGAGAGGTAGAATGGGGCAAATTATCTGACATAAAAAGAGATAAAGAGCTTTTACAATGGAGGGGGGAAGATGGAGGAGGAGGGTGGAAAGTAGAGGTGGATTTGAGGTCTCATTTGAAGTATGGGTGGGATTCAAATTAGCTGAAAGAGAAAGAAGGATAATCTGGTTGAAGGGAATATTATGGGCAAACACAGTCTCGGGAAATGAAGCATGGCATATCCAGATACAAAAAACGAGAAGGCTCTTAACAGAGCAGAGGACTCATATTGGGAGGACTATGAAATGATGTTCAAAAGGAGACTGACTTAAAAAGAGCCTTGAAGGCCAATCAGAAGAGTTTCATTCATATTTGATGTGGTGGAAAATTAGGGAGGGTTTGGGTAGAAAGCACAGTATCTGGCACATAGTAGTGCTAAATAAATGTTGATTTATTGATGAATCCTATAATAAAATAATAATTTTTTAAATAATATAAAATTTTAGAGTTATATGCCTTCTTTTTACAACCATTTTTTCATACCATAACCTTTTTTTTTTAAAAAAAGATATATTTAATAAGTGTTTAAATAAGGAATTTACTATATCTATTCCTTAAATCTCTTCCCTTTGATTTTGTTTTTCTTTTTTGCTATCATGTTGAGGTTGCTTAATAAAAAATAGTTTTTAAAGTTGGATATGGATGAGCAGGATGGTTTCAGAAAGACCTGGTAAAACTTACATGAACTGATGCAAAGTGAAGTGAGCAAAACCAGGAGAATACTGTACACAGTAACAACAACATTGTATGATGAAGAGCTGAGAATGACATAGCTGTATTCAGCAATACCGTAATCCAAGACAACCCCAAAGGACTCATGATGAAAAATGCTATTTACCTCTAGGGAAAGAACTGATGTCTGAATACAGATTGAAACATATTCTTCTTCTTTTTCTTTCTTTCTTCCTTCCTTCCTTTCTCTTTCTCCCTCACTCTCTCTTTCTTTTTAAGTCTTCTTGCATAAAATGACTAATATGGAAACATGTATAATCTATATCAGATTACTTGCCATCACAGAGAGAGAGGTGCAGGGAAGAAGGGATAAAATTTGGAATTAAGAACTTTTTTAAAATGTTAAAATTTGTTTTTATATATAATTGGGGAAAATATTAAAGAAACATAAATCGTATATGATTCCTATGCATAGTCAAAGTCATATGTTCATAGAGAAGACTGAACATTACCCACATTCTGAAAAGCTGTAATCAGATCTAGAACTCAGTGCCATGCTGGTGTAGCTGCCATCTGGCTTCCCATAAGACATATTGGTGTTCTTAGGTTGATTTTCTTCTACTTATACAGCATCAGGAAACATTGATCTACTGTGTGAGTAGTGATGATTTTTGGTTCTGTGCATGGATTCCCTGGTTTGGGTTGGTGTCTAGCATTTGTCAACTACAGTTTTATCATAATCACTTCATGGAGACACTGTTTTCAGCAAAGTAGTTCAGCATCCTTTGAGGTCTCTTTGCTTGAAAATTTCAAGAGAGCAAATGCCTACTTGCAACCTCTAGGTCACTGTCTTCAGGGCTCCTGATGTTCACATTCTTTGAGTTTCCCAGAGGACCAGAAATGTGGCTTTATGAAACAGACGATATAACAGTACATCCATTAGATAAACTCAACTCATATCCGTGGAAAAGGGAGGAGAGTTAAATAGGACTCCATTATATTTTTCATTTATTCATTTATTTTATTTTATTTTTTTGTTTTTTGTTTTTTGGGTTTTTTTTGGCAGGGCAATGGAGGTTAAGTGACTTGCCCAGGGTCACACAGCTAGCAAGTGTCAAGTGTTTAAGGCCAGATTTGAACTTAGATCCTCCTGAATCCAGGGCCAGCGCTTTATCAACTGTGCCATCTAGCTGCCCCCCTCATTCATTCATTCAATCATTCAACAAAAATTTATTAAACATCAATGCAACAATTAAACATATTATGTTCTGAACGCTATATTAAATGCTTGTGATATAAAGGAAAAAGCAAAATAGGCCTTGCCCCAAGAAGTGTATGTTCTATTGGGGCTAATAACATGTAAACAGAAAAGTAAATATAATTCCATGAGTTCAGAGTATAGCTCTACCCTACTCCCTCTTTTCAGCTCTTTTTTATGTGTTGCCTATCTCATAAGGTAGACTCATCTTTGTGAGTTAAAATCTGGCTTCACGTGCTTGTTCTGGCAGCACATATACTAAAATTTGAATGATACAGAGAAGATTAGCATGGTCCCTGTACAAGGATGACATGCAAAAATCAGGCTTCACACACTTATTAGCTGGGTGACCCTGGGCAAGTCACTTAATCCTGTTTGCCTTAGTTTCTTTTTTTGTTTTTGTTTTTGTTTTTGCGGGGCAGTGGGGGTTAAGTGATTTGCTCAAGGTCACACAGCTAGTAAGTGTCAAGTGTCTGAGGCCGAATTTGAACTAAGGAACTCCTGAATCCAGGGCTGGTACTTTATCCACTGCGCCACCTAGCCGTACCACCTTAGTTTCTTCATCTGTAAAATGAGCTGGAAAAGGAAATGGCAAACTACTCCAGTATTTTTGCCAAGAAAACCATAAATGGGGTCACAGAGTTTGATATGACTGGAAAAATGACTGAATGACAAAAGAAATCCCATTGAAATATAAGTTTTTTGAGGTTAGGAACTTTCTTTTTGTTTGCATTTGTAGTCCCAGGGCTTACCACACTGGTACATCTGTTGTTCAGTAATTTTCCAGTTGTGTCTGATGCTTTGTGACCCCACTTGGGATTTTCTTGGCAAAAATAATGGAGTGGTTTGCTATTTCCTTCTCCAACTCACTTTAAAAATGAGGAAACTGAGGCAGAGAGTTCAGTAATAACTTGCCCAGCATCACAAATTAGTAAGTGATTGAGGCTGGATTTGAACTCATGACTATGAGTCAGTCTTCCTGACTCCAGGCCTAGTACTCTATCCACTTCCACCACCTACCTGACTGTCTGACACACAGTGAGCTCTTTAAAAATGCTTGTTGATGTGGACAGAGCCAAGACGGCACAGAGACAATTTGATAATTATTGGACTGCCTGAAAGCCGTGATCTGAAAAAGAGTCTAGACACCATATTCCAGGAAATTATCAAGGAGAACTGCCCTGATATTATAGAATCAGAGGATAAAAGTCATTGAAAGAATCCACTGATCACCTCCTGAAAAGAGACCCCAAAAGGAAAACTCCAAGGAATATTGTAGCCAAATTTCAGAATTATCAAGTGAAGGAGAAAATACTCCAAGCAGCCAGAAAGAAGCAGTTTAAATATCATGGAGCCACAGTCAGGATTGCCCACAACCTGGCAGCTTCAACATTAAAGGATCACAAGGCTTGGAATATGATATTCCAGAAGGCAAAGGAACTTGGATTGCAACAAAGAATGAACTACCCAGCAGAACTGTGTATACTCTTTCAGGAGAAAAGATGAACATTCAATGAAATAGGGGACTTTCAAGGTTTTCTGATGAAAAGACCAGAACTGAATAGAAAATTTGATCTTAACATACAAGACTCAAGAGAAGTACAAAAAGGTAAACAGGGGGAAAATGTTATTCAATAAGGCTAAATCGTTTACATCCGTACACAGGAAAATAATACTTATAACTCTTGAGAACTGTATATCTATTTGAGCAGACAGAAGGAATATACATAGAGGTTATAAATATAAATTATCTTTGATGTGATGATATAAAGAATATTAAGAGGGGCAGCTAGGTGGCGCAGTGGATAAAACACCGGCCCTGGAGTCAGGAGTACCTGAGTTCAAATCTGGCCTCAGACACTTAACACTTACTAGCTGTGTGACCTTGGGCAAGTCACTTAACCCCAATTGCCTCACCAAAAAAAAAGGAGTTTATGGGGAGAAGAAGAAAGGGGGGCAGCTAGGTGGTGCAGTGGATAGAGCATCGGCCCTGGATTCAGGAGGACCTGAGTTCAAATCCGGCTTCAGACACTTGACACTTACTAGCTGTGTGACCCTGGGCAAATAACTTAACCCCACTTGCCTCACCAAAAAAAAAAAAAGAAGAAGAAAGGGGAGGTGTAATGGAGTTAATTACATCACATGAAGAGGTGCAAAAACCCTATTAAAATAGAGGGAAAGAAGGGTGGGGTGAGCATTGTTTCAACCTTACTCTCATCAGATTCAATTCAAAGAGGGAATAACATACACGTTCATTTGGAAAAAGAAATTTAGCTTATTCTTTAGGGAAGTAAAAAGGGGAAGGGGAAAAAGGGGGGAAACTGATAGAAGGGAGGGCAGAAACAGGGTAAAGAAAAGGGAGGGGGGCAGATAAAAGGGAGGGCAGATTGGGGGAGGCAGGGGTAAGAAGCAAAACGTTGATGAGGAGGAATAGGGGAAAAGAAGGGGAAAAAATACAAAGGGGGCAAATAGAATGGAGGGAAATAAACAGTTAGTAATAAACAACTGTGAATGTGAATGGGATGAACTCTGCCATAAAATGGAAGTGAATAGCAGAGTGAATTAAAAACCAGAATCCTACAATATGCTATTTACAAGAAATACATTTGAAGCAGAGGGATACATGCAGAATAAAGGTAAAAGGTGGGAGCAGAATATATTATGCTTCAGCTGAAGTAAAAAAAGAAGGGGTAGCAATTCTTATCTCAGACAAAGCAAAAGCAAAAATAGATCTAATTAAAATAGATAAGGAAAGAAAATACATCTTGCTAAAAGGTACCACAGATAATGAAGTAATATCAGTACTAAACATGTATGCTCCAAGTGGTATAGCATCTAAATTCTTAGAAGAGAAGTTAAGTGAGTTAACAAGAGGAAATAGACAGCACAACTATGCTAGTGGGGGATCTGAATCATCCCCCTTCAGTATCAGATAAATCTAGCCACAAAATAAATAAGAAAGAAATTAAAGAGGTGAATAGAATGTTAGAAAAGTTAGATATGATAGATGTCAGAAGAAAATTGAATGGGGATAGAAAGGAATATACCTTTTTCTCAGCAGTACATGGCACATATTCAAAAATTGACCATGTATTAGGCCACAAAACCTCATAGTCAAATGTAGGAAAGCAGAAATAGTAAATGCATCTTTCTCAGATCATTATGCAATAAAAATTACATGTAATAAAGAGCCATGGAAAGGTAGACTAAAAATTAATTGGAAACTAAATAATCTCATTCTAAAGAATGAGTGGGTCAAACAACAAATCATAAAAACAATCAATAACTTCATCCAAGAGAATGACAATAATGAGCCAACATACCAAAACCTATGGGATGCAGCCAAAGCAGTGCTTAAGGGAAATGTTATATCTCTATATATGACCAACAAAGTCCAGTAGCAAGAGACAGAAAGAAATTCCATTTAACGTAATGGTAGACAATATAAAATACTTGGGAGTCTACTTGCCAAGACAAACCCAGGAACTCTATGAACACAATTACAAAACACTTTTTACACAAATCAAATCAGATCTAAATAATTGGAAAAAATATCAATTGCTCATGGATAGGCCAAGCTAATATAATAAAAATGACAATTCTACCTAAATTAATTTACTTATTCATTACCATACCAATCATACTACCTAAAAATTAGTTTATAGAGCTAGAAAAAATAATAACAAAATTCATATGGAAAAACAATAGGTCAAAAATATCAAGAGAACTAATAAAAAAAATGCACAGGAAGGTGGGCTAGCTGTCCCAAATCTGACATTTTACTATAAAGCAGCAGTCATCAAAACTATTTGGTACTGGCCAAGAAATACAGTGGTGGATCAATGGAATAGGTTAGGCACAGGAGACACAGTAATAAATGACTTTAGTAATGTACTGTTTGATAAACCCAAAGACTACAGATTCTGGGATAGGAACTCAGTATTTGACAAAAACTGCTGGGAAAACTGGAAGATAGTATGGCAGAAACTAGGCATAGACCAACATCTTACACCTTTTACTAAAATAAGGTCAAAATGGGTACATGATTTAGACATAAAAGGTGATAGATATCATAGGTAAATTAGGAGAGGAAAGAATAGTTTGCCTCTCAGATTTATGGAAAGGAGAACAGTTTATGAGCAGATAGAGAATATTATGAAATGCAAGATGGATGATTTTGATTACATTAAATCAAAAAGATTTTGTACAAACAGAAGCAATGTATAAAAAATTAGAAGGGAGGCAGAAATCTGGGAAACAATTTTTATAGCCAGTATATCTGATAAAGGCCTCATTTCTAAAATATATAAGGAACTAAATCAAATTGATAAGAATCTAAGTCATTCCCCAATTGAGAAATGGTCAAAGGATATCAATAGGCAGTTTTCTGATGAAGAAATCAAAGCTATCTATTGCCATATGAAAAAATGCTCTAAATCACTATTGATTAGAGAAATGCAAATTAAAACAACTCTGAGGTACCACCTGACATCTATCAGATTGGCTAATATGACAAAAAAGGAAAATAATAAATGTTGGAGAAGCTGTGGAAAAATTGGAACACTAATGCATTGTTGGTAGAGTTGTGAACTGATCCAACCATTCTGGAGAGCAATTTACAACTATGCCCAAAGGGCTATAAAGCTGTGCATATCCTTTGACCCAGCAATACCACTTTTGGGTCTTTTCCCCGAAGAGATCATAAAAAAGGGAAAAGGACCCACATGTACAAAAATATTTATAGCTGCTCTTTTTGTGGTGGCAAGGAATTGGAAATTGAGAGGATGCCCATCAATTGGGGAATGGATGAACAAGTTGTGGTATATAAATGTAATGGAATACTATTGTGCTGTGAGAAACAATGATTAGAAGGATTTACATGAACTGATGCTGAGTGAGATGAGCAGAACCAGGAGAACATTGTATACAATATCAACAACACTGTGTGTTGATCAACTGTGATAGACTTAACTCTTCTCAGCAATACAATGGTCCTAGATAGTTCCAATATATTCATGATGGAAAATGCTCTCCAAATCCTGAAAAAAAGAGCTATGAAATCTAGATGCAGATTGAACCATACTATTTCTATTTTTTTTGTTTTTCTTTTTTGAGGTTTTTCCTTTTTGCTCTGATTCTTCTTTCACAGCATAACTAATGCTGTTTAAATATGTTTAATGTGATTGTACATATATAACCTATATCAGATTGCTTGCTGTCTTGGGGATGGGGGAGGTAGGGGAGGGAAGGAGAAAAATTTGAAACTAGAAATCTTAGGAAAACAAAAGTAGAAAACTGTCTCTACATGTAACTGGAAAATAATAAAATACTTTTATGAAAAAAAAATGGACACAGAATAAGATAGATTGCAATCTGTACAATGGAAAACAATACTCAAATTTTTTAAATTGTCCAGTAAAAAAAATGCTTGTTGATTTGACTCAAATGTTAAGCAGTTGACTATTTGAAAAGCAAAAACATAAATATTTTGCAAATCTCCAGCAGCTCTTCCAAAAAAAAGTTCAAAGACACAACTTCTTAACTAAATAATAATTATTATTATGGCTATTAATTAAAATTACCTTTGCTTTTTATGAGGCATTATATTTTCAAAAGACTTCAAAGAATTACTTTGAAATCCCCTAGAGATATTACTTTGCCTCATGGTAAAAGTGAGGAGCTAGAGGACAGGGAAATCACAAGGAAATTACACGCCTACCTCCATCACTCCCCACTCCCCACTCCTCACTCCAAAGAAAAAAGTTGTGAGAACACAGTCAATGTACCAAGCCATGTTTTTGCTTTTCCATATGTCCCTGTGACCAGAGACATAAGATGTCCCTGATTCAGAAGGCAAATGAGCTTCTGGAGTCTAAAATTTTGAGCCAAATGGTGCTTTTGATCAAGATGGTTTACTCTTGACAAAAGGCAACTTCTTTTCTCAGGGGAAAAAAAGTCTTAGGACTGCTCAAAAGAATTCAGGCACATCAAATGGCCTATGAAAAATCTTTGTGATGAAAAGAGAGAAAAATAAGACAGATGGAGGGGGCCAAACACACACATCCAGCTCCTTGACTCCTTTGCAATTACTAGAATTTCTCTGGAGTTGGAGAAGCCTTTGAAATATTCTTGACACTTTCCCAATCTCCCACCCCAGACTGGGGTGGGAAAGTCTTTCTAGCAACACTTAGGATGGGAAGTGAAGCAGAATAGGATAAATCTCATGAGAAACTGTAATCTTTTGAAGTTTCTGGCAAGGGCTAAATACTTATGAATTCTGGAAATGCTTCTGGGTGGAAATCCAAAGAATCTCTGGTGCCATTTTAATCATGTAAAATTTATCATTAAGTCAGTACTCAAATAGATATTGGTAAGTATTTGTTTTGTTTTGTTTTGTTTTTAGGACATCTTCACCAGGCCAGAAGTATAGGAGCTACTACTGGTCCCTATCACTATTTAGAAGTACAGGAGTATTTGACCTGTTTCCAACTGATGCCAGTTCACCCCTCCTTAGGTAATCTTCTAGACCCCAGCTTCTCATGGCACACCATGTTAATGATGAGTATGAGTGCAGAAACTGAATCAGCATGGCCCACAGCAGCTGGGAACACTAGAACTCAAGGGTTCCACCAGCCTGGTAGCCACCTCAATGAGGGGATTAAAAAAATGAACAAAGATATTAACTTAACGTGACATGAAAAACTAGAGGTGAGAGAAAGCATTTTAAAGTATGCTTTGATTGATATAATTTCTTTCTATATCATCTACATTTTCCAATGGATCCCTTCTCTTCCCTTCCCTAGTCAGCTTTACTAACAAAGACATTTAAAAAAATCAGTTCCTCAAAATTAACCTCCCTCCTCTCTCTCTCTCCCTCTCTCTCCCTCCCTCCCTCTCTCTCTGGGCAATGAAGGTAGGGAAGTACCTTCTCATAACCTTCCTTTGATGATTAAAATTTCACAGCATTCAAATTCAATAGTTTCATGATTGATATTCTTTCCATTTACATCACTGTAGACATCAATCATGTATATTGTTGTGTTTGTTTTGCTTACTTCACTTTGTATCAGTTCATTTAAGACTTCTTATGCTTCTCTGTATTAATTGTATTCTTTTCTTATAGTACATGAGGAAGCTGTTTTTAATCCTTTGGTATGAAAAATGTTGATAACTTGAAAGAGCTGTATTAAGCAGGGGACCTGTGAATATACACACACCTCTAAACCTTTTTGCTAGTCATTATCCAACTTCACTGTAAAAGGAGAAAGGAAACTTGAGGAAGACTTCATATAGGAAGACTAGGTGAACAAAGCAATTGTCTCAGTTTCAACCACAATGAAGATCACTACATAAACTTGAACCTGGCCAGTAACAAAGGTTTGAGCACACCTGACCAGCAGAACCTCCTTTTCTGTAATAACTGTTTGGAGACCTACTTGACTCTCTTAAGCTTCATACACAGAGGTGGCCTGAATAAAAGGAACTAACCCAACTGGGCCCATTGAAGTGTCTAAGTCTGGCCAGTGATGGCAAGAATTCTCCTATATGTTTCCATTTTGCAGAGTCTCTACAAGGACTTCCCCTTGCTGCTAAAAATGTGAGCTTTTTCCTATTCAGTAAAAGTTCTTTTTACTACCCTTTTCTCAATGACCTGGTGCTTCTATGACTCGCATCCAAGATCTCCACGTACAGCCTCTTTGCCATGTACATTATCTACCCACACCTATTCTCTCATTACTATTAAATCTGCCAGGGAATATTAAGTGGAATAATATCAGTATGGATTGTTGCCTGATTCCTGCACTGAACTATGGGAAGCTGTAGACCCAGATGTGATCTACTAAAAGCTTGGAAAGGAGCAAGGGTGTGGTATAAGTGGCCTGGCTTTTATAAAACTAAAAATGTGCTGATTCCTGAATGTCTCTTGAAGTATTCTTAGCTCCCAAGAGCAAGGGAAATTAGGAAGTAGTTTGTTCCCAGCCACCTTCCTGCACATTTTTGCCTCCTTGCCATCATGTAATATGTACCCCAGGTTCCCAGTGTTCCAGGGTCCCCTCTTTCTCTCATCCTTAAGAAGATGGCATAGGCCCATTCTGAAAGAATACTGGCTCTGGAAGCAAAGGACCCAAGTTAAAAAAAAAAAAAACCTCCCCCTTCCATCCGCTATCTACATGACTACTAACAGAGGATTGGACTACATGGTGTCCAAGGTCCCTTCCAGCTCTAAATCAAATTGACAAATTCTTTCACCCTAATAACTCATATGTATTAAATATGTGATCTCCTTCAAGGGTGTATTTCCACATTTACAAGAGACAGTATTTTCAGTCCCCCAAACATCTAATTGCGAAATTTCAAGCATCAATAAATTAGGTGAGAGAGCTATTATACAGAGATAGCAGACTTTGCAACTACCCAAAATAGCACTTTTCTATTCTTTCATTCTTTTTTTTGGGGGGGGGGGACAATGAGGGTTAGGTGACTTTTCCAGGGTCACATAGCTAGTAAGTGTTAAGTGTCTGAGGCTGGATTTGAACTCGGGTCCTTCTGAATCCAGGGACAATGCTTTATCCACTCCACCACCTAGTTGCCCCACACTTCTCTATTGTTAAGGCCCACAACATTGGTTCATATTTAGTCCACTGAAGTCCTCCAGATCTTCTCTTGCCCCACAAGCTGATATCTAACAATGACAATACATCCTATATTTCTTTATTTGATTTGATTTTACTTTTAATTTATAGAATAAAACAAGCATTTCCATAACATAGCACAATAAAAAAGATGATTGCACATGAAACTGCAAATCTACTATGCACAACTTACTAGTCCTTTAAATATACAACAAAATTATCATGGAAGTTTCTTTTTTTTTTTCTCCTTCCCTCTCCCACCCCCCACCCTGCCACCCTAGAGGTGGCCAGTATTAGACATTGTAGCGTTTTCCTTGTAAGAGTGGGCCTTAAGAATACTTCCCATTTTGCAGAAGAGGAAGTTGAAGCAAAGAGAAATGAAATGACTTGTGTAAGGTCATACAACCAGCAATTGTCTGAGGCAGAATTTAAAGCCCGTTCCACCTTCCTTGTGGTCCAGTGCCTGATTCAGCATGCCATACTATTTTTTACATTTGCCACTTAAACATCTTTGAACTATTATAAAATATTTGAAAACTCCATATGAAACTTCTCCCAAATCTTCAGGAAACACTTGAGATCTGGCGACAAGAGTCCATTTGAACACAGGAAATCAGATCACTCACTTTAGCGGCATCTCATTGCTTGGATGGCAAAGAAATCTTTAAACATGACAGAATGAGGTCATCATCATGGCCTCCAGTCAAGACCTACACAAAAGGGCATCCAGTGCCCAGGGCAAATCCCACTGTGTTGCTCTCTCATTCTCTTCCCCCAACACCTCTTTATATACCATTTCCACTAAATGTTAATAGAAATGGAAATTTAGCATACAAGATCTACATAGATGGCATTGGAAGGAAAAAGGAGGACAATTCACAGGACTGTTGGTGTGGATAGAACAGGGCAAGAGATTTCCAGCCCCTTTCATTCCCCCACCAATTGCCTTGTTTGTTGATTTCATGAGTCATTCATCAGATAGCTCTAGGAACCTGATCATTGAAGCAGCAAGCTCAGGGCTGGGGGGAAGGGGTAGAAATAGAGTATAACATTTAAATAAGAAAAATCAACAGTTTTATGAGGGAGGCACAGTGTCCTGGAGAAAAAGGAATACATTTTTCCAAGATAGATAGAGACCCAAAAAAAACTATTCCCTTGCCTTCATGTGGTTACAGCCTCAGGTCTAAAAGCTCATACTGCGAATTTGCAGTAGACACAGGTCCTTGTAAATCTACTGATCTATAAAATATTTTGTCCTAGGCTGGAACCTGAGGCCACTTTCACTGTCATGAAACATGATGCCTGCTGCCATTGAATCTTCTTACTTACATCAGTTGGTATAGAACCCCTCATTTAACTGTGTTAGCATAGCTTCCCATGTTTAGCAAATTCAGTATTTAAAATATTGACAATAAAATGGGAGGAGCTCATGGTTGTAATCCTAACTACCAGGGAAGCTGTGGGTGATGGATTGCTTGAGCTCTGGAGTTCTGAACCTCAGTGGGCTAAGCCACTTAGATATTCACAGGAAATTTGGCATCAGTAGGGAGAGCCCCTCAGCAGTGAGAAGCCACTAGTTTGCTGAAACAGCGGTAAAACAACCACGATTAAAAATGGAGCAGGTCAAAGATCCTATGACAATCAACTGTGGGATTAGGTCCTGGAGTAGCCACAGCACTTCCAGCCTAGGTGAGATTAGGAGACCCAATCTTTAAAAAAAAATTAAAATGGGGAGTGACATCATGGTAGAGTTGACAGTTTGAGGGCTTCAGAGTCAAGAAGCCCTGAATTATAATCCCGAATCTGACATGTGGCAGCGTGACCCTGGGCAAGTCACTTAACTTCTCAGTATCCCAAACAATTCTCCAAGACTCTAAATTGAATAAGGGTTGCTGATTTGAATTGGTAGAAAGTTTGCTCCACAATAGGAGCTCCCTATATTGATGAAATCATAGGTCTAGGACCTCCCAACTGCCCCTCCCAAACTCAACAAGGCCACAAACATTTAGTAAGTATATACAATATACAAAGTACTAAGCACTGGGAATATATTTTTTTAAAAAGGCAAACAACAACCAAAGAAAGGACACCCACTCTCAAAGGAAATATGCAAACAACTATGTACAAACAAAACATATGCAGGGTAAATTAGAGATAATCAAAAGAGAGAAAGTACTAGCATTAATAGGGATTAGGAAAGGTTTCTTGTAGAAGCTCGAATTTAAGCTGGGACTTGAAGGAAGCCATGTATTAGAGATGAAGAGGGAGAATACTCCAGGCATAGGGGCAGCCAGGGAAAACTCACAGAACGTGCCTTGTGGAGGGAATAGCATAGAAGTCAATGTCACTGTATCACTAAGTATGAGGAGGAAAGTAATGTAGAAAAGGATGGAAAAGTAGATGGGCTGCTGGACTGGTATAAGCAAGCCAGATTTGTACTCAAGTTGACTAAACAAACACACCGTCTGTTTGTATTCAGTGAGTTCTGCTATGGGACTGGAAATGAGGCTGTTTGAACAATCAACACCAGACTCTTTCAAAAGTAGGGATGAGTGATCCTATGCCTAGAGCTGGAGTGAATCTCTGGCAAACCCCTTCCTCTCACAAATGAAGAATCTGAGACTTAGGGAAGTTATGACCCGTCTCATGCACATGATGTGTCAGAGATAGGAAATGAACCCACCACCTCTCATCCAGAGCCAACATTCTTTCCACCCTGCTGTTGTTGTTCAGTTGTTTCAGTCATGTTTGACTTTTTGTGACCCCATTTGGGGTTTTCTTGGCAAAGATACTGGAGTGGTTTGCCCTTTCCTTCTCTGGCTCATTTTATAGATGAGGAAACTTAGGCAAATGGGGTTAAGTGACTTGCCTAGGGCCACATGGCTATTAAGTGTCTGAGGCTGGAGATGAACTTATATCTTCCTGACTCCAGGCTCTGTGCTCTACCTACTGTGGCACCTAGCTACTCCGCTACTATATTACATAGCTTCAATATTTTTGCTCATTCCAGTATCTCTATAATAGTTCAATACTTAAAACACCTTTATTTCATCAGTGTGGGACTTATCTCCACACTGCAACCTCCCTCTGTCTCAGTGGAGGGTTGTTATAAGGATTAAATGAGATATTTGTAAAGTGTCTAGTATAGCCCAGAAACACAATAAGTGCTTAATAATAATTTCTTCCACTTTCCCCCTCCTTTTTTTGGGAGTTTCTGTGACCCCACAAAAAAATCATCATCCGCTGGCCAGGAACCTTTCAGACAGCCACGTAGAGAGCACTGTGTTGCCTCCTTTGGAGAGGCTACAAACCTCTGTAAAGGCCCAGAACATGTGAAGTAACATAACATGATTGCTGACTTCGGGAAATAGGGAGTTTTCCACTATTAGAAATATTCGAGCAGAAGGAAGGTGACCCCTTGTTAAGGATGCTGGAGAAAGGAGCTGTGTCTTGCATGTGAACTAAAGGCATCATGGATCAATACAAAGAACATTTTAATGTTATATTTATTTGTTAAATTTGCATGAGTTCATTTACAAAAGAAAAGTTACAGATAAATGTAGTTTTCAGTGCACTTTCAAATATTTTAAAAACAGGCAACAGTCCAGGAGGATTTGGAATGATAATATTGAACAGCACAAGCGTCATTTTCCTTTGTGTGTTTCTTTCCTACCCCTCCCTGGGGAAGAGGAAAGGAGAAGAGTAGAAGAAAATGTCAATGTCAATGAAAATTAAGGCAATGTGAATAAAAACACTTTCAGAGAATCAGAGGAATTTTAAGTTGGGGAGAAGTAACCCTCCTGACATCAGCAGTGGTTGTCCTAGAAGGTGTATAATTTAATGACTAAAGAGAGAGAGAGAGAGAGAGAGAGAGAGAGAGAGAGAGAGAGAGAGAGAGAGAGAGAGAGAGAGTGCCCTTAGAACTGAAATATCATTATCCTGACTGTCAAAAAATTTCTTTCCAGCTTGTCAGACCCATGGCCACTTCTAAGGTCTAGATCTCCTAAAAGCCAGGAGTTACCTCTACTGTGAAAGAGCGACCACTCTTATAAGAAGTGCAAATTTGTGCCAACAATAAACTTTATTTGGTTTCAGAAGTAAAAACACCCAGGGAAGACTGACCTTTTAGATAAGAAAAACAAAAGAGGACTCGGGTTCAAGTTCCGCCCCTGGAGCTTAACACTTACATGAACTTGGACCAATTGCTTCAACTTGTACCCAAACCTGTGCCTTAGTTTCTTCCTCATCTGTGAAATAAGGGGGATTAGATGGCCTTGGAAGTTGTTTCCAGCTCTAGGCCTATGAGCAAAGTTCCCTTCCAGCTCAGATAGGAAGGGTTAAAGTAAACATTCTGTACTCCTGAAGATTTCTTTGTCCCCCAGTTATGGATGATAGTGAATGTTATCCAAAAGCCATCTGGCTCTTTAATGTTCCAGGCCAATTTGAAAGTGTTCTATGGAAAACAGCCCTTGTTTACAGTTAAAATACTCTGAGTTTGTCTGGCACAACTAATCGTGAAAAGGGGATTGAAAGGCCTTTATTAGAGAGATGTGTTGTAATGTCTGTATGTTTATAAATATGTTAGAGCTGAGTATGTCCCCTAGAAACAAATACAATGGACACTGATCTCACTTGCTAGCCCAGAAGAGAAAAGCTTAATTCTGAGGCCTACTGAGCATAGAGAGGAAATAAATCACCTTGCTCCCTGTCTAATATTCTCCCCTCTCTCCATGCTTAGATGTGGCTATAGAAAGACTCCTGTGGTATCTTGTGCTTTTTCCTTTGTCATGTGAGTTTTGAAGTTGTGCAGCATCCAGAGAATGAGTGCCCTTCAATTCCCCCTGGGTGTGATTGAGGCCAAGGGTCAGTAACTCATCTAGCACTTTTAGCCAAATTAAGTCACTCAGCCTGTACTTGTATATTGACTTATTTCACTAATGAGCAAATGCGTATTACAAACAAATGAAATAGTTGCCTTGGCTCATCAGCATAGATCTCTCCTGCTTCCATCACTACCATTATCACTCCATGCCAAAGGCACAGAGTTGGCACTAAAGTGCTCTCCTCTTCCTGGTCCTGGCCTCTATTTAGCAAACCCCTCTCCCTCAAATTTGGGATCGCCCATTCTGTCTCTTCTTGCTCCTTCTGCTCTCTTCCTTCCAAAACCTCATTCATTAGGTTCCTTTCAGCCTCAAAAGGGTTATTAATCTGATAAACTCTCTGAACTAATGAAATCACAAACTCACCAAATGTTAGAGCTGGTAAGGACCTTGGAGACTGGCGAGCCTATAACTTCATCTTACAGAATGAGGGCAAATGATGTCTTGCTTATGGGAGGAGTCCACCACACTGCTGTTCCCCATTCAGGAAATGCTATTAGCAACCAGGAGCTGTCCACAGCTGAAGCTCATTCAGAATAAAAATGATAAACACCAAAAAAGGTAATAAACAAATGTACAAAAGTAAGTAACAAAAATGTAAAAACTAATATAAACATAGGGCTGACTTCTTCAATCCCCCACTAAAGAAGCTTCTATGACTCGCTCTAGGATGAAATGCAGACTCCCTTGTTTGACTTTTAAAGTTTTCCCCCATCTGGCTCCAACCTATCTTTCCAGAAGTATTCTGTGTCCCTTCATTTTAGCCAATCTGGAGTACCTGATCTTTCCTGTACATGACATTGCCTCTCCTGTTTCCATGACTTTGTAGGATATGCCATGTCCCTGGTATATTCTCCCTTCTCATCTCCCTTTTTTTGAAACTCCTTTAGGGTCCAGCTCAGGTATCATCTCTTATGCAAGGTCTTTCCTGATACCCTTTGTTATTAGTACATGCTATTCTTAGTTTACCCTCCCCACTACCAAATTATATGTCCTTAACTGTGTATATGTTGTATCTTCCAATAGGAATATAAGCTTCTTGAGGGAATGAACTATGAAATTTTTTGTTTTTGTCTTTGTGCATGTGCTTGGCGCATAGTGCTTAATAAATGTTGTCAAATGGAATGGAACAGAGAAGAGTGGTACAAAATATCTCTGGCATCATTTTAGAAAAGATTAGATAGAAAGAGATAGATAATCAATGTATAATTGTATTTGATATAGATACAAAGACACACACACACATATATACATATGTATGCATTGCCTCCACCTGTGATGGCATTAGTGTAGGCAACACAGTGTGGATATTCCTTCCACTAGGGCATAGTTCAGCAACTCTTCTTTAACTTAGTTTTAGAGAGGTGCCTGAGGGCACTGAGGCATGCCCATGGTCACATGGCCAGTAGGTGTCTGAGGTCAGATTCAGTCCCAAGATTGGTGACCTCTGGTCAGTTCTCTATCTATTATACCACTGTTGCCTCTCACACTGTATACTCTTAGGGACATCACTTGATAAATACATATGAAGTAAGTAAGGAGGTACTTTGAACTGTTTGGGCAAAATACTTTCTTCCCATCAAGAAAAATAAGGAAAGGGGCAGGTAGGTGGTGCAGTAGATAGAGCTCCAGCCCTGGAGTCAGGAAGACCTGAGTTCAAATCTAGCCTCAGTAATTTATAAGCTTTGTGACCCTGGGCAAGTCACTTAACCCCAATTGCCTCTAAAAGAAAAAAGAAAGAAAACAAGTATGAAAGGAAGATGTATCTTTCTATGGACATGTATATATATATATACATACACATATACATATACATATACATATATACACAAATATATGCTAACTTGGCATATGTGAAAACATGATTACACTTATTCACCTTTGTTCTCACCTTGGTACTAGTCACTTGGGAAGCATCAAGCTCTATCTGGTTCCCAATTTTCCTGGAACCAAACATCCTTTGCAGACAAGGCACTACTCCAAAAGTGACTCAAGGATGTAGGTATGTTTCCATGTTTATTTGGGGCTGGGTGTGAAGACAGTCTGGGGCAATGTGAGCATAAAACATAACCAGAAGTATTGTTATGACCAGGAAAATCACTTCTCTCTACCTCAGTTTCCTCATCTTCAGAGACATAAGTTAATGTTTCTCTTTCTCACCATGGCACCGAAGTAGAATGGATATCTTCAAAATGTTCCAGTTGACTTGGGTAGGTGGAAGTGTCAAGTACTCCTTTGGTTAAACTCACATGTATCCCAAGAGCAATTGTGTTTTGCTTTGTGATGTTTAAAATCTATATTGTGGTTGCCTTAAATTAGAAGCTTCAGCCCCAGTCTTTGGGCATTAAACATTTATTAAAGCATACAGATATTTATAAGGAGTTCAGAAAGTTAAGAAAAAGAAGTCCTACCTAGCCTAGAGTTCCAGCCTGGTTGGGTTCTTCCTCAAGTCCTCCTCCACCAGCCTGCTTTAATCAGGAACTCTCAGCAAGCTCATTGTGGAAGCTTTTTATAGGTCTGGAACAGAGGTGGTCCTTACACACTGCTTCAAGCTGATTGGTTGGCATCATCCAAATCCATTGGTTTTGAAGGTGTTCTCAAGTTAAGTTCACAATCTAGCTTCTGAGAACAATACCTTCTTAAGGGCTAGCCAAGTGTGATTACAATCCAGTTAACTTGAAGTAGGCTAATCAGCAGTCAATCACTCTCACTTGATTCAGTCAGTCTAGATTAATCTCCAGGTGGGTCCTTGAGTATCTGCTAAATCCCATTATTTCATCACAGCTTGAAGGAAGTTATATAATGCCTTTCTCAAAGTTGAAAAAACACTTTAACCAGCAACTAGGCAGACAAAGAAAATTATTTTCCTTTGACAACAATAGCCCAGTAGACATTAACATTGCATGGAATAAGGGCATAAGAGCACCAGTCCCGAGGTCAGGAGGACTTGAGCTCAAATCAGGCATCAGAAATATACTATCTGTGTGATCCTGGGCAAGTCACTTAACCCTGACTGCCTCAAAAAATTTACATGAGATGACTGAGTTATGACATCCTAAAGAAATAGAATATGAGAACTGTGGTTAACAATTTCTATTTTATTAATATTTCTCCTTGACCACCAACAAAAGCAGTGTGGTACAGTGGAGAAGACACAGGACTCAACCTATTCAGAAGACCAGGGTTTCAAATCCCAGCTCCTCCATTTAACGTCTGTATAAAATATGTCATTGCTGGTAAAATGAAAATGATAATGCTCATGCTGTTTCACAATGAAGTTATACATGGTAGATTTGCAGTTTTGTGTGAAATCATCTTTTTTATTGTACTGTGTTATAGAAATGCTTGTTTTGTTCCATGGATTGAAAAGAAAATACATTTTAAAAAACTTAAATTAATTAAAAATAAAAAAATATGAACAGATTTATGGGAAAGTATCTTTAGCCATAAATTCCCATGTGAGAAAGTCCTGCCCCCCTATAGATTTGAAGTACAACATTCTTGTCAACAGTATTCTAGTAAATATGTTCCAAACTCCTCTAATTTCTTCCTTTGAAATATCTCTAAAATTGTTTTTCTTTTCTTTTTTTTTTTCTAGGCAGTTAGGTGCCTCAGTGGATAGTTCACTAGACTAGTCAGGAAGAATCATCATCCTGAATTCAAATCTGGCCTTAGACACTTACCAGCTATGTGATCTTGGGTAAGTTACTTAACCCTGTTTGCCTAAGTTTTCTCATCTGTAAAATGAGCTGGAGAAGGAAATGGCAAACCACTTCAGTATCTTTGCCAAGAAAACCACAAAAGGGGTCACAAAGAGTTAGATATGACTGGACACCAAAAACATAGTAGTCTCAAATGCAGCACAAGTTGCTACCTCCAAGGAAAGTGTGGCATGCTTTAAGAAATCGTTACTGTGCAAATGTTGCTCCAGTCTATATCCAATGTATTCTCTAGAGACTGAGAACCATAAAACAGATAGCAAAGCTTTTATTTGGGATATAGCAATGTAAATAACAAGAAATGCAAATGAGAGAACATTCCCTTCATATAAAACATGGTGCCAACTCCTTCAGAACAGCAAAGTAACCAACAAGAGAAAATTCCCTTACTACATGACAGAGCACAACCTCCATCAGATTTCTATAGCATCAGAGAGTGGGGGGGGGCACTTCTGGATCATTCATAATCCCAGGGCTTTGTCCCAGCCACAATCTCTCTCATACCTCTATCTCCCAAAATGAACTCCCCCTCCCTGCTACTACTCTCTATCTACACAACTCTTACTTAATGCTAACTCACAGAGTTATTGTCATCTATTGTATCTCTCTTCAGCTACTAAGACTTCTTCCTCAAAGAGAGTGTTATTGTTATTTTGTGAGACTGTGCTTGTATAGGGCCAATAGGCATATTCTATCATTTTTTATTAGTCAGGTCTACAACTACAGTCAGCCAATACCTAAGAGAATCCCTCAGGTCAGAACCTTTATTTCTCTGTAACATTGTTACCTGTTTGATACCAAGAATGTGGCAAATAAATTCTTTTCATACCCTTGATCACTAATGTCTAAATAGCTTGCTATCTAAATCTAAAGCAATAAAAATTACTCAGGGCCTTCAACAAGCTTCAAGGAAGAAGTTGGTAGCATTGGACCCACTGACTTTTGCCTCATATCCCTGAAGTTACACCCAAATCACTATGCTCCTTATGTACATAATAAATTCATTAGAGAGTTAAAAATAAGGTGCAAAAAATAAAGTACAAGGGGAAAAGTCAAATTACGGATATCAAGGGTGTCCTTTAGGGAGAAATGGTATTTAAGTTTGGTTTTAAGGGATAGGTGGGAATTCAATTGGCAGAGGGAGGAGGGAAGACATTACTGACATAAGGAACAAGAAAAAGAAAGGCATACAGCAGAAAATCATGTTTAGGAACAGAGAGTAGTCCAGCTTGGTCAGAGCCTAGAAGTCAGGCCAATGAGTCAAATCAAATAAGCTTGGAAAGGTAATAGAGTGATGCCAAATTATGGAAGTTCAAAAATGCCAGACACAGATGTTTGAATTATTATTATTATTTTATTTTTATTTTTTTTTTTTTGCGGGGCAATGGGGGTTAAGTGACTTGCCCTGGGTCACACAGCTAGTAAGTGTCAAGTGTCTGAGGCCGGATTTGAACTCAGGTACTCCTGAATCCAGGGTCGGTCCTTTATCCACTGTTCCACCTAGCTGCCCCAAGATGTTTGAATTATACTTTAACAGGTAATGAGGATCCCTGAGGATTTTAATGACCAGATCTAAGCACAAAATTTTACTTTTGTACTTACATACTTTTGTTTATGAGAGACTATGTGTTTCTTTTCTTTTCTTTCTTTCTTTTTTCTTTTTTTGTAGGGCAATGAAGGTTAAGTGACTTGTCCAGGGTCACATAGCTAATAAGTATCAAGTGTCTGAGGCTGGATTTGAACTCAGGTCCTCCTGAATCCAGGGCCAGTGCTTTATCCACTGCACCACCTAGCTTCTCTCTAAGATGGTGTGTTTCTGCCACAACTTATTTAGCATCTCTCCTGCTCTAGTTCTGTTCCTGGCTCTAGAAAGACAGGACGATGAAGGGGAAAGAATGGTGAATCTAGAGTCAGAGGCTTTGGTTTGAATTCTACATTCTCCATTTACTACCAGATAAACAATAGCACTACTACTAATGGGGCCTTGTCGGTCAATCAACAAACATATTGAAAGCCTACACAGTACAAGGTTCCATGTATATTTGGGGGACTTACTCAAAGACACAAGATAGAATTTCCTTTTTAACTCCCATAACATAGGATGTCCCCAAAGTCTCAAAAGCTTTAATACCTTAAAACTGCACTAAGACTTTGGGAATACCCTATATTTGTTCCTATGTATAAATAATGATTAATGGTAATATTTAAAAATATCTAGCATTCATATAGTGCTTTTCAATTTGCAAAACTCAACATATATTATCTCATTTGAGTCACATCAGAAACTGCCTATACTTGAAAAATTCATTAATAGTTTAATAAATAAGTGCCAAACGAGTGGCACAATGTATCACAGGATTTAAGAGGTAAAAGAGAACACTTCTAGCTAGTTTGATTTTTATGGAAGAGGTGAAACCTGATATGATGACCAATCATTGTTGTACTACAGGTCTAGAGAGGCAAGGAAATAAGACCCAGAGGATTAGTTAATGGGTGCTGGGAAGCATGGTTTAAATGGGCAGCATGAACTGAAGTCAGCAGGAAGTGCTGGTATTCCAGGAGATGAGCAAAAGGTAGTGAAGTGAAAGTCAACAAAGGTCAACGAAGGCAACACCATTGAAAGGAACTATAAATTCTTATCCTAAGGCAAAGGCCATTTTTTTCCCCTTCCCTGTTTTTACGATCCCTGATGGGTGTGGGTGGTTCTGGGCCTACAGGTTCTAACTCTATCCAGAGAGTGATACCAGGACTATAGAAATGAGGGGCCTCCAATAGACTCAATTCGAGGTGGGATATGAGTAGAAGGAGATGACAAATAAGGACACTTAGATTATAAATGCCAGAATTCAGAGAAAGAAATTAAAATTGGCTAGAACATGTGGAGAAATTGGGCCTTGAACTGGAACTTCAAGGCAAGTTTTATATAGCTTGAAAAGATTGGGTAGAGGTTACTAGGTGAAGAGAACAAGATAAGGAGAAGCATGGAGGTGAGAATGGGTTTGGTCTATTTAGAGGACAATAAAGAACTGATCCTGATTGGAGTCAGAATTATGAGATGATTGAGTAGGAGGAAATAATAAAAGTTTGGAATGTTTTCAGTACTATATAGATTATAAAGTTCTTTCCTAACAACAATCCTATAAGGTAAATAGTGCAAGGGGCAGTTGATAGAGTGCTGGGCCTGAAATCAAGAAGACTGTTTTCTGACTTCAAATCTAGCCTTAGACACTTATTAGCTGTGTGACCTTGGGCAAGCCACTGAACCCTGTTTGCCTCAGTTTCCTCATCTGTAAAATGAGCTGGAGAAAGAAATGGCAAACCACTCTGGAATCTTTGCCAAGAAAACCCCAAATGGGGTCATGAAGAATCAGACACAACCGAAATGACTAAACAAAAACAAGATAATGCATGTATTTTTATCCCTATTTTTCAGTTGAATGAATTGAGACCTAGAGAGGTCAGAGGATTTAGTCAAAAAGTATTTGTTAAGCATCTATTATGTGCCAGACACTGTGCTACCTGCTATGAATATAAAGAAAGGCAAAAACACAACGACCGAACTCAAGGAGTTCATTACCTGCTCACTTTCCCCTCTGCTCACTCCCCCTCTCCTGCCCCCAATAGATTAAAAGATTGGACCCAGAGAAGTTAAATTACTTACCAAAGGTCACACAGCTAACAAACAGCAGAAATCCAGATTTCCCTCTGTGAAAGGCAGTGTCCATTCTACTAATGTTTGTTGCCTCTTACTTCCTTGGATGAGTAGAATGGAATTAGATAATCCACAATTCCGTGTTTCAATCTTTTCTTAATATGTAGTTTCTTCAACTTCAATCAATAGTTCCTATTTTCAAGATGTTTTCAAGATGATAAAGAATATATTTGATACAGTCGTCATTTAATATTTCATTCAAGAAAATGTAGCTTCATTTTGTGTTTCCAAACCATTCAAGACCAGAACACATAACAACAATGATGGCTAGCATTTATATAATTGCTTTTAGGTTTTCAAAGCAGTTGATGTATGTTATCTCATCTTCTGGCAGAACACAGGCTGCAATTCCACTCGGAACACATTTTTCTCTATTCCAGGAAGAGGTTTAAGGGGAAGGAAATGATAAAGAGTCCAGTGATTCTGCTCTGCCTAGGTTGAGCAAAGTGAAAAAGCCACAATTAAATGTTGTGAGGATAGTACTAATTGTTCTACCTTTATATATCTGCTTTGGCCATGATGTGATGAGCATGAATGATAATATCACTTTGTCAGTAGTAAAAAAATATTTATTGTAGCTCCTTTTGTTGTGGCAAAGAATTGGAAATTACAGGGATGCCTGTCAATTGGGGAATGGCTAAACAAGTTGTAGTATATGAATGTAATGGAATACTTATTATTGATGGTGCTGTAATAAATGATGGGCAGACAGATTTCAGAGAAACCTGGAAAGACTTACATGAATTAATGCTGAGTGAAGTGAGCAGAACCAATATCGTACACAATATCAACAACATTGTGTGATGATCAACTATGATAAACTTAACTCTTCTCCAACAATCCAATGATCCAAGACAATGCCAAAAGACTCATGATGGAAAATGCTCTCCACATCCAGAAAAAGAACTATGGAATCTGAATCCAGATTGAAGCATACTATTTTCACTTTTTGTTGTTGTTGTTGTTGTTTCTTCTTTCTTCTGTTTTTTCCTTTTGTTCTGATTCTTCTCTCACAACATGACTAATGTGGAAATATGTTTAACATGATTAAAATGTATAACCTATATCAGATTGCTTACAGTCTTCAGGAGAGGGGAAGGAAGAGAAGGAGGGAGAAAAATCTGGATCTTACAAAAATTAATGTTCAAAACTATCTTTGCATGTCATTGAAAAAATACTATCAAAAAGAAAAAAATGCCAATGGGAACATATTAAGAGCCTTCATGCTCATTTATCCTTATCAATGCCCCCCCAAAAACTACAAACAAGTTTGAATTGTTTGGAACAGAATTGGGAGGAAGGATATAATATTCTCCCTCTTTCCATCCAGTATAACAGGTCTCAGGAAAGATAGTCCCCAAAGGCCCATGAACTGTGCAAATGTGAAATGGCCTGCACTTCTGATAAGCATAAGAAATAAAACAATGAATTCCAACACAACAGTGTTTCCCAATGAGGCAGAGGGCAAATTAATTCCCTATGTCAGATAGGGTTGTTCTTGGCAGCTCAAGGGAAAAGGACTGGGAACTAAGGAGATATAAGAGATTGAGTGGGAGGAGAAAGGTCCAGGGAGAAAGAGTTGAGAATGAAATGTCATGTGTGGTATCTGGTTTTTCTGCTGAGTATGTAATTTTAAGAATTAAGGATCTTTTGTAGCAAAAGTTTTACAAACCAGTAAAAAAGCTGACTATGGATCTAGTAGTTAAGGAAATGTTATAGTAGTTGCTCTGCATTTTCACAAACATTATTTGACACTTAAGACATTTGATACTTGACTACTTGACAGGCCTTAAGAATTTGGTTTTGATGAGTTAAGAAGTCAGAGAAAGATAGCAGAATTAATTTCTTCTTGGGCAAAGGGGTGCATGTCTGTGTTTGCGTGCATGTACATGCATGTGCATGCATGTGTGTGTTGCTTCTCTTTAGTCAGATCTACAAACTAATGATTTTTGAATAACATTAAATGTTTCTCACCATTTGCATAGGACCCAACTGCAAGAGTGAAATAGGATCTAGACATGTGATTATATTAATAGAGAGAACTTCTACAAATGCAGGTCAGTACTTCTACAACTTAGTCATGGGGTGTTACCTGTACACCTAACTTACCTTAGAGAGGTTAAATGATTTGTCTAAGGTCATGATATGTCAGAAGTTGGACCTGAACTTAGTTTTTCCTGGCTCTAAGGTTTGCTCTCTATCCATTGCACCACACTGCCTCTCCTTGCCTAGCTGAAAATGGAATAGTATCTGCATAGCCATTACAGGTTTAGAGATGATCTAATCCAACCCTCTTATTTTATAGATAATGACAAGATATAGAGACCTGGAGGGATTAAATAATTTGAACAAGGCCACACTGGTCATTAATGCTACTAGAAGGTTGGAGATAGCTTGGCCAGTTTTCTTTTTCTCTTTCTCTCTTTCTTTCTTTCTCTCTCTTTCTTTCTTTCTTTCTTTCTTTCTTTCTTTCTTTCTTTCTTTCTTTCTTTCTTTCTTTCTTTCTTTCTTTCTTTCTTTCTTTCTTTCTTTCTTTCTTTCTTTCTTTCTTTCTTTCTTTCTTTCTTTCTTTCTTTCTTTCTTTTTTGGTGCAACTGTAAGCTGTCATGTATTTTCCTTGCCAGTTTCTCAACCACTTGTAAATGTGCTACTTTCTTGATGATTTATGAGTCCTTTCTCTCTGATTCACTCAATTTACAAAGGGGATGGTAAGAGGCACTCTAAGCATAAGTAATGAGAATGTTCTTTCTAGAGCTATTAGCACGATTCATGATAATTTCACTAGAGTAACGATTTCACCAGTAATCAGAGCTGGAGAAAAATAATTTTTTTCCTTTTTGTTCAGTTACATAAGCTCCTCAGCTTATTTGGCTCATTTACAAACATCCCTTGTCACCCAAAATTTATTTCAGATTAACTAGTCAAAAACTGGGACTTAAATGAGGAGGTTAAGGTAATAATCTTGCTGGCTGACAAATAATAGAAAATAGCTTGATTGTTACAGTTACGAAAGATTTTTCATGCATAATCTCATTTTTCCTCACAAAAATCCTATAATGTAGACAATATAAGCATTATCACACCTATTTGACAGCCGAGGAAACTGCAGCTCTCATAGTCACCTTTGCTAGCTAATAGGTAGGTTGCTGAGTTAGGACTCAATGCAGAATGAAAAACCCAGCACCCTTAGCAAGGGCCAATTTAATAACCATCTCTAAATATTTGAAGATTTAGACAGAGAACTATAATTAGTTATTAGGCATGTTTGCAATCAGCTGAGACTCATGGGCAAAATTGTACCCACATGGGTCCTAACTTAAAAAGCTGTCCGTTTCCAGAATTTAGGGAATCTAAAACATTGTGGCTTCAGCCCCATTGCTAAAGAAGGTGTCCCCTAAGACCTACTGGTTGTTCTTTGCTTAGCATTTTTCCATCCATGTTGCTTTTTCTACCTTGATGTCAACCCCCATCACAGAATCACTTAAGGCCTATCTGAAATAAGCCATTCTATATCCCCAATATTTATCTTTTCTATCTTCTCTGTTCCCACTATTACTAATTAACCTACCTAGACCCTTGTACTAGTCTCATAACAGATTCTTTCCATGTCTCCCTACTCTGCTTATGCTGGGCCAGGTTAATCCAGACCTAGCCAGCCATCCAAGTGTTGGGATGGAACACAGCGAAACACTTAGACTGAAGTAAAAATAATTTTACTTCAGGAAGGTTAAAAAGAATATAATTTCTCATTTCTAATTCAGAAAAAATGGTACTCTCCCCTACCTCCACATTCATGAGGGTAATGCTGGGCCAGAAAGGTGTTCTGACAGGATGGTGATACTTCTACTAAACCTCCTGAGATACCAGTACATTTGCCTCAGGGGAGGCCCACTTACTGGCTTAATGGCCACCAAATGTCCAGTTATGTATACCTGTCTCATAGTGGTCAATGTAGCAGGTAAAACCTTTTTACATAAGAGTAAAGTGGAGGTAGCAAAGACTTGGCACTGGAGGTCTCAGCCTTTAGAAAATTCAAAACCTATTCATGAAGGAAACTAAATGGCCAGGGACCCCCAACAATCATCATCTTGAATAGACCATTTCCACTTAACAATGGAACCTTCTTGGGCTCTACATACCTTGTTAGAAGAATAATCTTATATCACCCATATCATAATGGGCAGTGTTGGATAAAGTGTTGTGATGTAATCCTGCATCATCCTTTCAGTAGCAACTAGGGTCTTGTTACAGGCAAGCAACTTTTACTTTTCAAAAGAGGTGTATCTAAGTAGCTGCCTTTGGGAACTTAAGGCTCCAGAAGCCTAATAGTTGTTTAATTTGGCCACATCCTTAGTGCCTGTCAAAGCTCCACTTCCCTAATTCTTATGGACAGAGACCAGTCCCGCAGGACCATAAGGACTCAAGGGGAGAGGCCAATGGATGACACTTATTCTTCCAGAGCTACAGCCCACTCAAAAGAGGTGAACTTTCAAGTGACTCAGTCAATGGTGGCTAGGGGATGGGGGGATTATAACATTACAATTATCTGTGTATGTATACATATACCTTTTCTCCAAGATTCCCCTCCCTATTGCAACAAATCTATTCCCAGACATGACGCTACAGCTCCACAGGCCTGTGTGGCCCAGGGCCAGTCACTTAACTTCTATTTTCTTTAGTTTCCTCAATTGTAAAATGGGGGCCATAACAGCACTTACCTCAAACTCAAAGGGTTGTGAGGATCAAGTGAGATAATTTTAAAGCACTTAGCACAGTAGGTACTATATAAATATATATTTCCTCCTCCCCCTCTTTCCCCTTCTCCCCTTCTTCCTCCTTCTCCTTCTCTCTCTCTTTTTCTCTCTCCCTCTCCCCCTCTCCCTGTTCACCTTCCCTATCTCTCCATGGAAAGAGAGAGACATAGAGACACACACACACACACACACACACACACACTGACAGAGAGAGACAGACAGAGAGAGAGAGAGAGAGAGAGAGAGAGAGAGAGAGAGAGAGAGAGAGAGAGAGAGAGAGAGAGAGAGAGAGAGAGAGAGAGAAAGGGACAGACAGACAGAGAGGAACTTGCTCTGTGACTTCATTGGCATGGAAAATTCCCAGATGAGGAAATTCCCTCTGCCAATGCAATTCAGCACTTTCTCTGCAATTTATAATATTAGACAATCATCTAGCTTAATAATGTCAAACTCAAATAGAAAAAGGGGCTACTAAAGAACACATAATGATCCCTGTGGGCCACATACTGAGCTAGAAAATCACATAATAAGATCTATGTTTTATTGTATTTTACAATTATTTTGTTCAGTATTTCCCAATCACATTTTAATTTGGCTCAGGTTGCACTCGAGAATGTGCTGGCCACATATTTGACCCCTCCAGCCTAGAGCAATGGGAGGTTAAATTACTTGCCTATGGTCACACAGCTGATATGCATCAGAGGTAGAATTTGAAACAATTCCTGGCTAGCTGTTTCAGCTTTGCCACAGGAAGTGGTCAGGGTTGGGGGAAAAAAGAAGAAAAGAAAGACTAATTCAATGACCTGCCCATCCAACTATATGTCATATCTTCTGCACATTATTTATCCACTTTGGGGCAGCTAGGTGGCACAGCGATTAAAGCACTGGCCCTGGATTCAGGGGGACCTGAGCTCAAATCTGGACTCAGACACTTTGACACTTACTAGCTGTGTGATCCTGGGTAAGTCACTTAACCTCATTGCCCCACCAAAAAAAAAAATTATCCACTTGGAAGACTTCTTTAATAAAATAAATACTTGTTCCCTTACTTATCTGCTTATTGAATAAAATTATGAATAATTATTTATGCTTAAGTAATACTTTAAGATTCATGTTCCCACACCAACCCTTGATATAGATGGTACAGGTATTATTCCCATTTTACAGATAAGGAAACTGAAACTTAGAATGTTTACATGACAGTTCAGGTCAAACCAACAGTTGCTCATGTTACCAGTTCTCTTCCTACACCACACTACTTACTACTCATATAGACTAGCTTTGCTTAAAGCAACTAGTCAATTTTATATCAGACTCAGCTGCTGTCCTAGGAGTTCTTGAATTGAACCTAGGGTAGCCACTCATCAGGTATACCAACAAGCTTAGCTCCTTGCTGTGAAAATAATACAATTCCATTCTCCTTTGATAAAACATGGGGGCTGGTAAGCAGCACCCTTTGCACAGTCAATCCAGATCAGTACACTGCACCCTCCTTTTTCCTCCTGGGAAACAAGCTTTCTGGTTTTCTAAAGTAGGAGACAAGCAGAGCTTCTGTGTTGATAAAACAAACAGAGCCAGCAGGGAAAGAAATGACCGAGAGCTAGGCACAGGGCCATTGTGACTAGCAGGATATCTTTTAGAGTGTGCCAAGACCCTTAGCTATAGTCTCACTGCCAGACAGTGGTAAATTGTAAATTTATCCTCAGGGACTTCCTGGAAGCCAACAACCAAGGGCCAGAGAGGTAGTTCTCAATCCTGTGGCATGCAGAGAGGATGAGATGCTGTCCTTGGGCTTTATAAAAGTCCCACCATTCCCTGATAATAGTAAGATAAGCATATTGGTGTAGGACCCCAATAAACCTTCCTAAAGGTTAGCATCCCGTCACATTTACATAATAAGGCTCCAAGCTACCACCAAAGGAGAGCTTCAAAATGCTCATTTCATCCTGCAATGAAATGGAAGGATTTTAAATGCTTTCAGCTGCTTGTCTCAGGGATTGTTTGCAACTACCCAGGAAATAGAATCTGGCAGGTGGAAAGGGGAGAGGGAGGAGGGGGGTATGGTGGAAGGAGCTATAGATGTGAGTCTCCAGCAGGGATTTATAGATAGAGGGAAGACTTGGCCAAATAATTCAAACATCATGTTTAATTAAGAACTCTGCACTCCCTGATGGTAACTGGAAAAATTGGAAGTCTCAAGGAACTAAGCAAGTAAGAATTTAGTTTATGTTGACTTCCTCATGGTAAGAGGAGAATGGGAAGACAAGTCCAGATCAACTCAATTCAGTGCCTCCTGTGTTCAAGGTTCTCTGCTTGTAGGAGAGAATAGAAGAGCACACAGATAACTCTAGGATAGTTAGATGCAATAATTGCTGAATTTGATGGTCTTTCTTCAGTCCTCATCTTTCTCACACAAGGTAAGCACTTTTTAAATGCTTGTCGATTGATGATTGGTCTGTAGTATTCGCTATGACCACACTCTTCTCTGGGATATTGACTATCCTTTTCCTGGCTTTTCATCACACTACTCTCTCCTGGTTCTCCTATTTATTAAACTGCTCCTTTTCAGTATTTTGATGGATCATCATTCATATCTAACCCCCTAAAACCTAATTACCCCAAGGATTTATTCTGGAGGCTATCCTTGTCTTTCCTCACCCCTCCTTTCAGTGATCTTATCACCACTTTTGTGTTTAATTATCATCCTTCTATGCAGAAGACTCCAAAATCTAGCTCTAGTGTTTCTTCTGAGATTCAATACTACACACCGCCCCCTTGCCTGCTGTGTATTTCCACATAGATACCCCTTAGGCACTTCAAAGTTAAGACATTTTCAAGACATAACTCATCAAGACCCCCACTCCCCAACTTTCCTATCTATTTAGTCAACCACCATATTTCCAGTCACCTAGGATAGCACCCTCAGAGTCATCCTTGAGTGTTCCCTCTCCTTTATCTCTCCTTCCTCCTTAACCAATGAGAGACAAATCTAATCAACCCCAACCCCACATCATCTTTTGCACCCATCTTCTTCCATCCTTTTACACTGCCATCAGTCTAATACATGGCCTTTGACACCTCTCACCTGTTTTATTGCAATAGCCTCCTAATTGTCCCATCATTATTCACTTCTCTCCAATTTATCTTTTACAAAAATACCAAAATAATCTTCCTAATTTGGCCAGAATCCTGAGCACATTTCTATTGCCTTAAGGATACAATATAAATTCAACTCAGTAAAGTCCTTCACAGTTTGGCTACAAGGTAGCTTTCCAGGCTTATTAAATACATTCCAGCCAAACTGGGGAACTGCTGGTGCCCAAACATGGCACTCCATATTCTGGGCCTTTGTACAGGTTATCCTCTTTAATTTGGAATGCTTGCCTTCCTCTTCTTCCACTCTTCTGCCTCTTAGAATCCCTAGTTTCCTGCAAGGCTCTGTTCATAAGCCACCTCCTATGGAAGGTTCCCAATTCTTTACTACCACAAAATGTGCTGCTATGAATAGTTTGGTATATCTGAGACCTCCTTTTCTCTCTTTGACCTTTCAAGCTGCTTTTAAAAAAATTAGGGCTCTTCCATCAAGTCCAGCACCACCCTGTTTTTATAGCCTTTTTCATAATGTTCCCCATCTCACTCTACTCTATGTGTCCTTGGGTAAATTACTTAATGGGTATAGACTCATTTCCTTATGTAAAAAATGTGAGGGCTAGACTAGATGTTGGGTTTTTTTTTTTTGTCTGATAAAAGTATTTTATTTTTTTCCAGTTACATGTAAAGATATTTCTCAACATTTGTTTATACAAGCTTTCCAATTTCAGATTTTTCTCCCTCCCTTCCCCCTCCCCTAGACAGCAGGTAATCTGATATAGGTTATATATATATATATATATATATATATATATATATATAACATTAAACATTTCTGCATTAGTCATGTTATAAGAGAAAAATCAGAGCAATGAGGAAAAACCTCAAAATAGAAAAACAACAGCACCCAAAACAAAAGAAATAGCATGGTTCATTTAGCATCTATACTCTACAATTCTTTTTCCCCCCCCTGGATTTGGAGATCCTCTTCCATCATGAGTCCCCTGGAACTCTTCTGTACCATTGCATTGGTGAGAAGAATCTAGTCCAGACTAGATGGTTTTTAAGGTCTCTTCCTAAACTCATGATTCTAGCTATCTGGTCTAGGGAATAGAGGGAAAAGCCAACAAAGGGTTACCTTACAGTGGCCATCTGGATGAAAAGTCATAAACATTTTAGTTATTTTCTTAGCATCATTACAAATTACTTTTCAAAATGGTTGGACCTATTCTACCACCATATATGTGTCCATCTTTCCAAAGTCCCTCTCATATTGACTACTTTCCTTTTTTATGATGTTTGCCAATTGGCTGAGTGTGAGGTGAAACATTTGATTTGTTTTTCATTTCTCTTATTAGTGATTTGGAGTAATCATTCATATGGTTATTAATAATTTGTAATTCTTTTGAGAACTGCTCCTTCATATCTTTTTATCATGTACACTGAGAATAGCTTTTGAAGTTTTATATTTTGGATATCAAAACATTAGTTAGAGATATTTAACTCATTTTCCCCAACCAACTTTCCCCACTTATCTAAGTTGCATTGATTTTGCTTGTCCAAAAGCTTTTCAATTCCATGCAATGCATGTTATCATTTTACCTTTTATTATCTACTCTTTCCTTTATTTGATTAAGAATCCTACCTCTAGACATACCCATGAAAATATCTCCACCCATTTTTCTCCATTATTTTATGGTGTGACCTTTTATATTTTATTCTATTATCCATAGGAATTTATTGTGGTATATGGTACAAGATATTTCTTTGTGCCTATTTTTGGCAGAAATTTCCCAATTTTCCTAGAAGTTCTTGTCAAATAGGGAAGCAGTCCTTCCCAAGCAGTTTATGTTCTTGGATATCTAAAATGTTAGGTTATTAAATTTGATTGCTTCTGATGCTTCTGTATCAGTTCTATTTCACTGATGTTTTTTCTTTTCTTTTTAAAAAATTAGTACCAAATCATTTTGAAGTCTGGAGGCACTACTTCACCTTCAGTCCTTCATTAATTATCTCTTTTGAGAGTCTAGACCTTTTGTTCCTCCAAGTAAATTTTGTAATTACTGTAAGCTTAATAATAATAATAAGCTTAATCCTTATTGGCTTTTGATCTGGAAAGAAGTTAAAATAATTTTTACTTTTTTTGCAGGGCAATGAGGGTTAAGTGACATGCCCAGGGTCACACAGCTAGTAAGTGTCAAGTGTCTGAGGCCAGATTTGAACTCAGGTCCTCCTGAATCCAGGGCCAGTGCTTTATCCACTGCACCATGTAGCTGCCCCAATTTTTATTTTTAATAGAAAAAGCCCTTCAACTAAGGAATTTCTTTGGGCCCACAAATCAGGAATCAGAGAACCTCAGAGTTAGTAAGACTAGCAGAGGCCATTTTTTGTTATGTAAAACATTACCATATTTGTCATTTTGTACAAGCAAACTTTTAATTAAAAGAAAAAAATGAAAGAAAGTGAAAAATAGCATGATTCAGTCTGTTCGATCAATATCAGTTCTTTCTTTGGAGGTGGATAGTATGTTTCATCAATAGTCCTTTGGGATTGTCTTGGATCATTGTATTGTTGAGAATAGTCAAGTCATTCACAGTTCATCAAACCATATTGCTGTCTCTGTGCACAATGTTCTCTTGGTTCTGCTCACGTTACTATACATCATTTCATAGAGGTCTTTCCAGGCCTTTCTGCTTGTCATTTCCTATAGCACTATAATATTCCATCACCATCATATACCACAGTTTGTTTAGCCATTCCCCAATTGATGGGCATTCCTTTGATTTCCAATTCTTAGTCACCAAAAAAAGAGCTGCTATAAATATTTTTGTACAAATAGGTCTTTTTCTCTTTTTGGGGATGTCTTTGGAATATAACCCTAGCAGTGGTATTAGCAGAGGCCATTTGATCCAACAAACACTTAGGATGGATCTGTTATTGCCAGGCAATGTGCCAAGTACTGGGGACATAGAAACAAAAATAAAACAATTCATTGTCTCCAAGGAACTTACATGTTTTTGCAGAACACAGCATATGTAAGCATAAATAAATAAAAATATATACAAAGTATTTTGGGGAGGAGGTGCTAGGGACCATGGAGATCTGAAAGGATTTTACATAGGAAGTAGAATATGAGCACATTTTGAAGGATATGAGAGATTCTAAGAGGATGAGGTGATGAGGGAGGGCATTCTAAACATGGGGAAAGTACATGCAAATATATAGAAATGAAAATAAAATCTTATACACAAAGAACATAAACTGTGATAGCTTAACTAAAAAGGTCCATGAGCCATGCTGTGAAGAGTTTGAAATGCCAAGCAGAGGAGTTTATACTTTACCTTAGAGGGACCAGTGAACCACTATTGAGAAGAGAGTCATATAAGATCTGTGCCCTAGGAATATGAATTTGATAGTAGTATGGAGGGTGGCAGATTGAAAAGGAGGAGAGACAAATTCATGAAAGCCAATCATGAGATTATTACAATAGTGCACACAAGAAATAATGGCAGCAAGTCACTTAACTGTGTTTGCCTCAATTTCCTCATCTGAAAAATGAGCTGGAGAGGGAAATGGGAAACCACTCCAGTATCTTTGCCAAGAGAATCCCAAATGGGGTCACAGAGAGTTGGACATGACTGGAACAAATGAACAACAACAAAATTCAAATTATTGTTAAAAATGTTGGGGGCAGCTAGGTGGCGCAGTGGATAAAGCACCGGCCCTGGGTTCAGGAGTACCTGAGTTCAAATCCAGCCTCAGACACTTACTAGCTGTGTGACCCTGGGCAAGTCACTTAACCCCTATAGCCCAGCAAAAAACCAAAAAAAAAAATGTTGAAAAGTATGGTGCCAAACATAGATCCCTAGTGTGCTCTACTACAGATCTATCTCCAGTCAAGAGCAATACATTAATTGCCACTCTTTGGAAGAGGTCATTCCACCAATTCTGAATCTACTTAACAATACCATCATTTAATTTACCTCTCTCTAGATTATAAAATCTAGCTTAAGTGTTGGTTTTAATAAAGGAGCAAACACAGCCATGCATGCTATTATTGAAATGACATTAATAATTAACAGGGCAGGGCCTAAGGTGTGGTAAATATAAACTTGTATAGTATATAGATAGTTCTTCCTTCCCATTACCTCCTCCCCTCAGGAGGCTAACCATCCTTGAATTAGTATTGTTATATTTGTGATATATGTCACATATATATATACACACATACACATATACACACATATATACACGTTTTTGTTATACAGTATTGTTATATTTGCTATTTGTAAAAAGTAGGGTTCACTACAATGAATTGTCTTGTTAAAATATTCATGAAAACAAGACAGAACTAGCAGAGTAAATGAGCAGTGATGAGAATTGAAATTTTATAGAGTGAAGGTTTGAAGAATGAAAGGGATTTTTGTGTTTTGCTATTTTCATCTTTTCTGTTGATAGCTATGATGTGCCAGCTTTATTCAGATGAGAATTAGGAATAAATGGACATTTTAAATGCCCTGCCAAAACAGAACCTGTGTTTACTTGGTTTTTCAGGTTTTATAATGCTGGTAAATATTTGAACTTTTGAACTGGCAATGCTGATATGCCAATCATGGTTCTTTTATTTGAAGACAAGTAGAAATCAATGATTACACCAGAGTATGTGCAATAAGTAAGTACAAAGTAGTACTATAAAGTTGTTTTGATTTTCCCCCCTGAAATGAATGTACTTTGCTTTGCCTGGTGAACAATAACACAATCTGGCTACAAAGAACAAATATGTTCTTTAAACTAGTGTGGGAATCCTTCACAGAACTGGCACCTTCACTTCACTGTTAAAATGCCCATGAAGGATAATGCAACTATTCTTCACTTAAAGGCAAGGATTCTTAAGCTGGAGTCCATAAACTTGCCTTTGAATTATTTTACTGTTTTAATGTAATTGGTTTCCTTTGTAAGCCTATTATTTTATTTAATATATTTGAAAATCTTTTTCTGAGAAGAGGTCTATAGGCTTCACCACACTGCCAAAGAAAGTTAAGAATAAAGAAGCTCTTAAGTCAAGTCAAGTCAAGTCAAGAACCTCTGCTCTAAGGAATAAATGCATTCAATTTACTGCTTTCTACAAAGTGAATTTATGTAAAGTAGACTCTATTTTCCCATAGATTCGTTTTAAAAAATCAGCAGTGTATTCTTTTATGACAATAAATCCAGTTAGATCAATGACTCACAGGTCTATGGAAAAGCTTCCTAATAATTAGAGCTGTCTAATAATGGATGAGCTGCTGAGGAAGTTCAGATTCCCTATTAGAGGACTTCTTCAAGGACAGGATGGATAACCATTTGTTATGTGTGTTGCAGAGGGGATTCCTGTACAGGTATGGGCTGAACAGACTGGCCCCTGAGGTACCTTCCAATGCTAAGATTCTATAACTAACTGGATACTTTTAAATGTTCATTCTAGCTCTGAAGTTCTATGGCTTGGCGGCTTCTCAGCCTCAGATTTGCCATCCCCACCAAATCCATTCTGCAGATTAACCTTTCTAAAACACTGCTTTGACCTTGTTAAGCAACAGTTGGAAAACCATCACTGGCTCCCCATTGCCTCCAGGATAAAGGTCTAAATTGCTTTGATGGATATATTTCCAGCCTCATGGTCCACTCTACCCTATAACAAAGCTTTAGCTTTTTCCGTTTACTCATTGTTTCCTGAATTCACCTTGGGTTCCTCGATTTTACTCATGCCATTCTACTTACCCACAGTTCTCCTTCCATATATCTCTATCTAAATCCTATACCATCAATGAAGGGTCAGTTCAAACCCTACTTTTCACATGAAACCTTCTCTACTAACACTTTCCCCTAGGATGGTGTCTCTCTTAACTATGAAATCTTATAGTACTTCTCGTTTTTACTATTCATCTAGCACAGATCATATCTGTCCTTTTATTTTTAGTTCTTTTCATGTAGTTATCTTATTTCCCCAGTTAGATTATAAGTTTGTTCATAACAAGAAATGTGTTTTGGATTTCTTTGTAGCCCCTATAGCTTCTAACATATTGTCTTGTACATTGTATGCACTTGATTCTTAATTAATTTATAGAAAATGTTGTGTGTGGGTGTTGAGGACAGAATTAAAGTGGTGGCCAAGTCTATAGTATGTGACATTCTCTAGTACAAAAGTAACATTGTGCCTGCTTTGAGTAATAATTCTCTCTTATAAATTAATTTTTATTTTCTATCACATGATCATATATTTAGAACTAGGAGGACAAAAAAGGCCATCTTTGGTCAACACTCCCATTTTATATTTTTGTTTTGTTTTGTCTGATTTTGGGGTGGGGCTATGAGGTTTAAGTGACTTGCCCAAGGTCACACAGCTAGGAAGTTCCAAGTGTCTGAGGCCAGATTTGAACTCAGGTCCTCCTGAATCCAAGGCCAGTGCTTTATCCACTGCTCCACCTACTGCCCCCAACACTCCCATTTTACAGATGAGGAAACTAAAATCTAGCAGTTTAATGATTTTTCCCAGTGTTAAGCAGCAAAGAAGTATAAGAGCTGGGATCTGAACTCAGATCCTCAAGTTCTTTTTATACTATAGCACTTTTTTTTCATTTTTCAAACTCCTTTGTACAACTGGATATGCCTAGATTCTTCAGATCCAGAACTTTTTCTTAAGCCCAGAGATCTCATGATTCCAATTGAAAAGCTTCTAAAATGTCTTCACTTTTGCTTTTGTTTAGACATTTGTATTACTCACATGGGTATTACTTATCATCTTACTCCTCAACTCCTGCAATAGCCTGTTGGTTGGCCTTCTTACATCAAGTCTCTTCTCACTCCAATCCATCCTTCACTCAGTAGCCAAAGTGATTTTCCTAAGGCACAGGTGTGATCATGTTATCTCCCAACTCAATAAACTCCAGTGGTTCCCTATTACCTCTAGCATCAAATATAAAATTCTATATTTGGCATTTAAAACCCATTGCAACTTTCCCCCTTTTTGTCTTTCCAGTCTTTTTAATGCATTCCTCTCTCCCAAATATTCAGAGCAATTCAGAGTCACTGACCTTCCTGCTATTCCTTGCACAGCCTATCTCCAGACTTCAGTCCTCTTCATTGGCTATGCCCCTGCCTAGAACACTATCCCTCCTCAACTCAACCTCTTGGCTCCCCTACCTTCAAAGCTCAGTTCAAATCTCACCTAATGTAAGAGATCTTTCTCAAGCTTCCCCCTCTACCTTCCAGTTTCTGAGGACTTTTCTTTTCAGATTACCTCCCATTTACATTCTATATATCTTCTATGTATATAGTTGTTTGTATGTTTTCATGTTGTCCCTCTCCTTAGAATATGAGTTCCTTGAAGGCAGGGGCTATGTTTTTACCTTTCTTTGTATCCCAAAGACTTAACACAGTGCCTAGTATATAGTAAACATTTAATAAAAAAAATGTAAGTGCTTGATTGATAAATGTACATTAATAAAATAGAAAAAGAGAGGATTAATTCATCTGTTATGGGGTTTGGAATATTAAAGTTTAAGCTGGCTAGGTAAACTAAAGGACACAGGTTTGGTATAACTCTCCTTGAGAAGCTAAATTAAAGGAGTGACACAGCTTGAGAAGTAAAGGAGATAATCCCATTAGTCATGGCTGCTGCCTTAGTGGTACTAAAGGGACAGAAATAAAACAACTGCCCCTCACTCAACTTCTCCCAACCCACCCCCAATAAGGGACATTCCACTCTCAGATGATCACCCCCATTTACCATCTATAAAAGCTATGGACTTTTTCCTGTTTGAGGAGATAAGTATCTCAGAGAACCAAGTCACTGAACCATCTCTCCATGAGAGAAGTCCAAGGATTTCTCTCTTAGTCAACTTTCTCTAGTGCCTAAGTAAAAGATTATTTTATTCTAATTGAATTCTTTAAAGAGGAATACCTAAGGATCCCCACCAACCAACCTATTCTCGCCCCCCCCCCCCCCGACAAATAGAATGTTCATTGTTAAATTAGGAAGCCAAACAAACAAATAAACAGGAAAGAAATCTTGAAAACTATAGAAGAAATAGATGGCAACCAAAATTATTATAGAATCAATAAACAAAACTAAAATCTGGTTGTTTGAAAAGACCAACCAAAGTGATAAGTATTTAGCCAACCTGGTCAAAAAGAGGAATTTCAAAAATTAAATTGACAAACTAAAAAATGAGCAAGGTGAAAGTATAACAAGTCTAGAAGAAATAAAAAGAATAATAAAAACCTGTTCTACACAGCTATACGCCAACAAAATTGACAACTCAAAAGAAAGATGATTACTCACAAAATTGATAGAATGCCAAGTATAAGTTTTAAATAATCCATTGTCAGAAAAGGAAACAACTATCTATAAAGAAACTACCAAAGCAGGGTGTGGTGGGAGAGAAAACCCATTCCAGGTAGATTTAAAGGAGAATTTTTTCAAGCTTTTTTTTTTGTTTTGTTTTGGTTTTGGTGGGGCAGTGAGGGTTAAGTGACTTGCCCAGGGTCACACAGCTACTAAGTGTCAAGTGCCTGAGGCCAGATTTGAACTCAGGTTCTCATGAATCCAGGGCTGGTGCTTTATCCACTGCACCACCTAGCTGCCCCAGATTTCTTTTTTGGGGGGGAGGGGAGATTCTTTCTATATAAAATCAAAAGCTAGAATTTATGTAATGGGGAAATACTAGAAGTTTTCCCAATAAATACAGGTGTAAGCCAAACATATCCCTTTCCCCTATTTATTTTTTGCATTTCTAGAAATGCTAGCAAAATAAGACAAGAAAAAAGAAATTAAAGGCATTAAGATAAGCAAAGATGATGACATTTATTTAGAGGCAATCAATGGCTTTAATTAAAGTTGCAGGCTCCAAAATAAACCCACAAAATCCATAGTATTTCTATATAATACCTAAATCCAGGAGGCAAAAATATACAGGGAAATTAATTCAACATACTCATAAAATACATAGACTACCTGAGAATCATTCTATAGAAGAACACAGTACCTATACATATACAATTACAAATTTCTTCTTAGAGAAACAAAGAGCAACTTACATAGCTGAAGGAATATTCAATGTTCAAGGCTGGGTTTTGTCAATATGATAAAAATGACAAATGTAGCAAAGTTAATGCACATATTTAGTGCTTTTCCAAAGGCATACTTTACAGTTACAGAGAATAAAAGAATTCATTTTGAGTAACAAACATCCAGAATATCAAGGGAAATAAACATTTCCACATGTCAAACTGTTATAAAATGTTAATTAGCAGAATTATTTGTTGCTTATTTATTTTTCCCATATAAATATTTTATTATTTTCCAGCTACATGTAGAGATAGTTTTCAACATTTGTTTTTATAAGATTTCTTGTTTCAAATTTTTCTCCCTCCATCTCCTGACTCCCCGCTTTTGTTGCTTATTTAAAAAAAAACCAAAAAACCAAGTAGATCAAATGAATAGAATGGACAAAAAATAATCATAAGCAGTCAAACTCAGTAAACAAACAAACAAGTGTTAGAAAAAATTTGAAAAAATAAATTACATAGGAAATAACTGCCTATTTAATAAGAACATTAGGAAAAATGGAAAGTAATCTGGCAGAAATTAGGTTTATAATGATATTTATGCCATATATTATAAACAAATTCAAATTTAAATTTAAATATTAAAGATCACACCATGAAAAATTTAGAAGAGAAATAGATACTATAACTTTCACAGAAATTACCAGAGATGAATTCTTAAACAAAGGATAGAGGCAATGAAAGATAATAGAAACAAAGAAGATAAAGTATATAATTTTGATAATGGGAAATTAAAAGCTTATTCCTGAACAGAATAAGGTAAGAAGGAAATCAGTCAACTGGGGAAAATGCATCATATAAAGGTCCAATATCCAAGATATTTAGATAACTAATAGAAATATATGACCCAAGGCCATTTTTCAATAAATAAATAAAGGTCAAAGTTTATGAACAAACTCTTCCCCAAAGAATTGTAAACTATTAACTATATGAAATAATGTTTCACAATGAGTGAAAATGTTCAAGTTCCACTTCATACTCAGTAAATTGGCAAAGAGGACTAAATATGGCAATATTCAATATCATAGGTGTTGTCAAACAATGGGCACAAAAGTGTATTACTGATGTAGCTGTGAAATGATCCAACTTTTCTGGAATTGTGGGAAAAGAATGACTAAAACATCTATATCTTTGACCCAGAGATTCTTCTGCTAGTTATATGCCACCAAGAAGATCAAAGACAAAAAATAAAATGTCCTGTATTGTTATGATATTTTAAAATTCTATTTCTAATTTATGGACTAAAACAAGATTTTCCATAATATAACATAATATAACAGAACAGAACAGAATAGAATAGAATAAAAATATGATTGCACATGAAAGCTCAAATCTACTATTAAATATACAACAAAATCATCATGTAAAGTTCTTTTTTCCTTTCCCTCCTTGACCCCCAGGAAGTAGCTACCATTAGACACAAATGAGTTTATATATATATACATACATATATATATATATATATATATATATATATATAAATAAAATTATTCTATATGTCTATTTGTCAGTTATTTCTCTGGATACAGAGAGTCTTTTCACTAGTATTAAAAATGAAAATGGTGTATATTTCACCAATGAAGATGTCATAATATTTATAGAGAACTTTATGTAGTAAAAAATTAAAAACAAAGCAGATGCTCCTTCACTTAAGAATGGCAAAAAAATTCCAACACACACCACAACAATTCTGGTACATGAATATAAGACAAAGTTACTATGTATTTAGTATTTTATTTTTTCCCAAATTACAAGTAAAAACAAATTTTAACATTGATTTTTAAAACTTTGTGTTCCAAATTTTCTTCCTCCCTCGCTCCACCCCCCCTTAAGAACGCAAGCAATTCAATATATGTTATACATGTGTAGTCATGCAAAACATTTCTACATTAGTCAGGTTGTGAAAGAAAGCAGACTAAAAAAACACTTTAGAAAAAGGAACCAACAAAAAAAATTATGCTTCAATCTGTATTCAGAAGACATCAGTTCTTTCTCTGTAGATGGAGTGCATTTTTTATAAGTCCCTTTAGAGTTGTCATTTAGAGATATAAAATTTCCCCTAAGCACTGCTTTGGCTGCATCCCATAAGTTTGGTATGTTGTCTCATTATTGTCATTCTCATGGATGAAGTTATTGTTTCTATGATTTGTTGTTTGACCCACTCATTAATTTTCATTCTTCCTTTCCATGGCTCTTTACTACATGTAATTTTTATTGCATCGTGATCTGAGAAAGATGCATTTACTATTTCTGCCTTTCTACATTTGACCATAAGGTTTTTGTGCCCTAATACATGGTCAATTTTTGAATATGTGCCATGTACCTCTGGAAAAAGGTATATTCCTTTCTATCCCCATTCAATTTTTCTCTAGACATCATATCTAACTTTTCTAACATTCTATTCACCTCTTTAATTTCTTTCTTATTTATTTTGTAGTTAGATTTATCTAATTCTGAGAGGGAAAGATTCAGATCCCCCACTAGTATAGTTGTGCTGTCTATTTCCTATTGTAGCCCATTTAACTTCTCCTCTAAAAATTTGGATGCTATACCACTTGAAGCATACGTGTTTAGTATTGATATTACTTCATTATCTATCATACCTTTTAGCAAAATGTATTTTCCTTCCTTATCTCTTTTAATTAGATTTATTTTTGCTTTTGCTTTGTCTGAGATAAGGATTGCTACCCCTGCTTTTTTTTCAAATTAATAAAGTATTTTTTTTTCTGTTACATGTAAAGATAGTTCTCAACTTTTGTTTATACAAGCTTTACAATTTCAGATTTTTCTCCCTCCCTCCCCCCTCCCCTAGACAGCAGGTAATCTGATATAGGTTATATATATATACATATACATACACACACACACACACACACACACAATAACATTAATCCTATTTCTGCATTAGTCATGTACCCCTGCTTTTTTTACTTCAGCTGAAACATAATATATTCTGCTCCAACCTTTTACCTTTACTCTATGTGTATGTCTCTGCTTCAGATGTGTTTCTTGTAAACAACATATTGTAGGATTCTGATTTTTAATCCACTCTGCTATTTGTTTATGTTCTATGGCAGAGTTCATCCCATTCACATTCACAGTTATTATTACTGTATGTTTCCCTCCATCCTATTTACCCCCTTTGTACTTTTTCCTCTTCTTTTCACCCTATTCCTCCTCACCAACATTTTGCTTCTACCGCTGGCTCCCCTAATTTGCCCTTCCTTTTGTCAGCTCCCCTCTCTTTTCTTTACCCTTTTTCTTCCCCGCTTCTACCCTCACTTCTACCAGCACCCCCTTTTCCCCTTAATCTTTTACTTCCCTAAAGAATAAGCTAAATTTCTTTATCCAAATGAACGTATATGTTATTCCCTCTTTGAATCAAATCTTTTTTTTTTTAATTTTTTTTTTTTTTGGTGAGGCAATGGGGGTTAAGTGACTTGCCCAGGGTCACACAGCTAGTGTTAAGTATCTGAGGCCAGATTTGAACTCAGATCCTCCTGAATCCAGGGCCAGTGCTCTATCCACTGCTCTACCTAGCTGCCCCTGAATCAAATCTAATGAGAGTAAGGCTGAAACAATTTTCACTGCTCTCTTATTTCCCTCTATTGTAATAGGTTTTTTGTACCTCTTCATATGATGTAATTAACCCCATTCCACCTCCCCTTTCTTCTTCTCCACATAAACTCCTTTTTTCCACCCCTTAATTTTCTTTATATCATCACATCAAAGACAATTTATATTTATACCCTCTGTGTATAATCCTTCTGTCTACCCAAATAGATATACAGTTTTCAAGAGTTATAAATATTATTTTCCTGTGTAGGGATGTAAACAGTTTAACCATATTGAATAACTTTTTTCCCCTGTTTACTTTTAAATTTCTCTTGAGTCTTGTATGTTAAGATCAAATTTTCTATTCAGTTCTGGTCTTTTCATAAGGAAACCTTGAAACTCCCCTATTTCATGGAATGTCCATCTTTTCCCCTGAAAGAATATACACAGTTCTGCTGGGTAGTTCATTCTTTGTTGCAATCCAAGCTCCTTTGCCTTCTGGAATATAATATCCCAAGCCTTGTGATCCTTTAATATTGAAGCTGCCAGGTCCTGTGCAATCCTGACTGTGCCTCCATATTTAAACTGCTTCTTTCTGGCTGCTTGGAGTATTTTCTCCTTCACCTGATAAATTCTGGAATTTGGCTACAATATTCCTTGGAGTTTTCCTTTTGGGGTCTCTTTTAGGAGGTGATCAATGGATTCTTTCAATGACTATTTTATCCCCTGATTCTACAATATCAGGGCAGTTCTCCTTGATAATTTCCTGGAATATAGTGTCTAGACTCTTTTTCTGATCATGACTTTCAGGCAGTCCAGTAATTCTCAAATTGTCTCTCCTGGATCTATTTTCCAGGTCAGTTGTCTTTCCAATGAGGTATTTCAAATATTCTTCTATTTTTTCATTCTTTTGATTCTGTTTGACTGATTCCTGGTGTATCATGGAGTCATTAGCTTCCATCTGTCCAATTTGAATTTTTAAGGCACTGTTTTCTTCAGGAAGCTTTTTGTACCTCCTTTTCCATGTGGCCAAATGAATTTTTTTTAAGGAATTGCTTTCTTCAATCTTTGTGCTTCCTTTTCCAAGCTGCTGATTCTTTTTTCATAATTTTCTTGTGTTCCTTTAATTTCTCTCCCCATTTTTTCTTCTACTTCTCTCAATTGATTTTAAAAATCCTTTTTAAGAGCACCAGTCCTGGGTTCAGGAGGACCTGAGTTCAAATCCAGCCTCAGACACTTGACACTTACTAGCTGTGTGACCCTGGGCAAGTCACTTGACCCTCATTGCCCCACAATAAATAAATAAAATTTTTGAAAAAATCCTTTTTAAGCTCTTTCAAGAAGGCTTTTTGGTCTTGAGACCAATTCATCTTCCCTCTTGAGGCTTCACATGTAGGCAGTTTGAGAGTATTATCCTCATCTGAGTTTGTGTTTAGCTCTTCTCTGTTGACACAGAAGTTCTCAATGGTAAGAGAGCTCTTTTTTATTTCTTACTCATATTGCAGATTATTTTTTTTAATTGAGGTATGCTCCTGGGGCCCCACTGTCACTGTTTCAAACTTGTTCTGTTGGGTAATAGGGACTGTGTCACTGGCTTTCTACTCTGAGGCCTCTATGGCTTTTGGATTTCTCACTGCCCTGCACTTGCTCCTGGAGTGCTGGGATGGCCTGGTCTGGTCGTGCCTGTCCTGTGGGTGGCCTTCCAGCTGGCAGCCTGCCCTCTAAGATGGTACTGGTGAATCTCACCACTGGCCTGCTGTGCCACCAGCTTGATGAGTCAAGATCAAGGGGCCTCAATTGCTGTGCTTTGGCCTAGAGCTTTCTGCTGACTTGCCCCGACCCCCTCCACGCTGTGCTGAGGTGTGCTGCACTCTTTTTTTGCTGGAGTGAGACCAACTTTTCCTGAAGTCTTCTAAATTATCTCAGGTTGGAAGATTGTGTCTCTCTGTCTTTTTGTAGGTTCTGTAGTTTTGGAATACATTTAGAGGCTTGATTTAATGTTCTTTTTGAGGGAACCAAAGGAGAGCTCAGGTAGCTTGCTGGCTTCTCTCTGCCATCTTGGCTCCATACCCCAAACCCCCACAATTGTTTTGACCTGAATCTCTCCAATCTCTCCAAAAGTGAGTTAGAGCATTTTTTTCCATATGGCTATATGTAGCTTTGATTATTTCATCTGAAAAATTCATGTATTTTGATCATCTCTCAGTTGGGGAATGGCTCTTATTTTAACACATTTGACTCATTCTCTATGTGTTTGAGAACTGAGGCCTATCAGACAAACTTGTTTCAATTTTTTTTTCACAATTACTATTGGTAATTGTATTTCCCTCCATCCCATTCCTTCCCCATGATATTTATTATATTTTCTATCTTCTTTCACCCTATCCCTCCTCAAATGTGTTTTGTTTCTGATTGCCCCATCCCCCAATCTGCCCTCTCTTCTTTCACCCCTTTCCTACAGGGTAATATAGATTACTATACCCAATTGAACTATACCCAATTGAACTATACCCAATTGAGTGTGTATGTTTTTCCCTTTTTGAGCCAATTCTGTTGAGGGTAAGGCTCACTCATTCACCCATATCTCCCTCATCTTCCCCTCTACTCCATAAGCTTTTTCTTACTTCTTTTATGTGAGATACTTTACCCCATTTCACTTCTCACTTTTCCTTTCTCCCAGTGAATTCCTCTTACCCCTTAATTTTATATTTTAAGGATATCATTCCTTCATATTCAACTCAGACCTGTGCCCTCTGTCTAAATATATTCCATTCAGCGGCCCCAATAATGAGAAAGTTTTTATGAGTTACAAGTATCATCTTCCCATGTAGGAATATAAACAGTTTAACTTTAGTATCCCTTATGATTTCTATTTCCTCTTTACCTGTTTATGCTTCTCAAATTTTCTATTCATCTCAGGTCTTTTCATCACAAATGCCTGAAAAATCCTCTCTTTTATTGAATTCCTATTTTTTCCCCCTGAAGGATTATAATCAATTTTGCTGGATAGGTGATTCTTGGTTATAATCCCAGTTCCTTTGCCTTCTGGAATATCATATTCCAAGCTCTCCAGTCCTTTAATGTAGAAGCTGCTAGATCTTGTGTTATCCTGACTATTGCTCCACAGTATTTGAATTGTTTCTTTCTGGCTATTTGAAATATTTTTTTCTTGACTGGCAGCTCTGGAATTTGGCTATAATATTCCTGGAAGTTTTCACTTTTGGATCTCTTTCAGGAGGTGATCAGTGTGTTCTTTCAATTCCTATTTTACCTTATGCTTCTAGAATATCAGGGCGATTTTCCCTGACAATTTCTTGGAAGATGATGTCTAAGCTCTTTCCTTGATCATGTTTTTCAGGTAGTCCAGTGATTTTCAAATTATCTCTCCTGGATATATTTTGCATCTTCACTGCCCTCAGAGTCAGTGGCAACTTTCACTATTCAGAAACTATAGTGTTCCAGAATATACAATCAGGGCAACAATTATGTTTAAAGAAAAAATATGAATTTTTGAACTTGAGATTGTCAAAAGCACTATACAAACATCCAAATGCAATATAATTCACCTCTTCCATATATACATATGCACATACATACACAATGCACATAAACACACATACATATCTATAACTGTATATCATGTATGTGCATGTATATATGCATGTATATGTGACTATATTGTGTTTTTTGCAGGTGGACACTAAGTTGGGACCATAGTTGAATGGATTGCATTTAGATATTTGCATAGTTCTTTTAACAAATGTACATATATGTAATGTATGCATAGGTGTGTGTACTAACTTAACAGTCTGAAGATCCAACTGTGTGTCATAGTCTAAACAATATTTTTCATCTCTTGAGTCTGTCTGCCATTTATATTTCTTCACTGTCTGGCTCCAGCCTATCTTTTCAGGCTGATTACACATTACTCCCACTCTAATACTATGTGCTCCAGCCAAAATGGCCCATTTACTGTTCCCCATATAAGAAATTTTGTCTTCTGCTTCTGAATATGCCCTTGAATAGCCTGTACTCTATGCCTGGCAGGCTCTCCCTCTGTCTCTTAGAACAGCTAGCTCTCTCAGTTCAAAGACTATGTCCCTCAAATGTCCCTTCCTGATTCACCCAGTTGTGTGCCCTTACCCACAAATCCCTGTTTGTTTGTTCGTTTGTTTTTAGGTTGTATATATCCAGCATGTACTTATCTGTGAACATGTATCTCCTTAACATAAGTTCCTTGAGGAAAGGGGAAAATCTCACTTCTGCATGTGTATCCCTGTTGCCAGTGCCTGTTACAAATTAAGTTGTTAAAAAATGCTTATTGATTGACCAAAAAATTACTTGTTCATTTGACTAATCATGAATCTTATTGAGGAGACTCTATAAGTTAATGGTCAAATGCAATTTTCTGAAAACAGAAGCATCATTCCCTAGTTCTAGAGAATGCATTTTCCAATTGAACCTTGTACAGGACATAGTCCATGATGATGGTGAACACCTTTAGCAAGCATGCATCTTCTGGTTTTATGCTTTTATTGACATCAGAAATCATATAGTCATTGAACAGTTATCTCTGTAGATGCATTTATCAAGAAATCTTGAAGGAGTTCATCAGGTACATGAGAGATCCTTTGTTGAAAGAAATACTTTATGGGATGCTTTAGTTCATTTTGCAAGGTCAGCAGATAAAATCTGTTTAAAATGTACATCCATGTTGACCACAAAGAAGATATAAGGAAGAAAAATGTCACAAGGGCAAAAAGAAGACCAAGGGGTGTGGGTGGAAAGGGAGAGGTGCATGTTACTCCCAGGCAGCAAGTCTTGCTGTTTTAGAAACAGTATTATGTAGTAGACAGAACACTGGGCTTGGAGTCAGGAAGACTTGGGTTCCAATTCCACCTCAGATACCTATGTGGGCCTAAACTTAACCTCTCTGATTCTCACTTCCCTCATTCATAAAGTAGGAGTAATTATAGGGCCTGACTCATAGGGTTATTATAAAGATCAAATGAGATGACATATGTGAAGTTCTTTGTAAAACTTAGAGCATTATTATGAAAATGGGAATAATAATCACACCTATCTCATAGGAGTTGTTCTCAGGATCATGGAAGCTAATGTCTATAAAGCACTTTGCAAACCTTGAAGCACTATATGAAGGGCAGCTGTTATAGGACAGTGCTGTACAATGGAAAGAGCACTGACTGTGGAGATAGAGGATCTGAGTTCAAATCCCCCCTCTGACTCAGTAGCTAATAATTATATGGTGCTTTAAAATGTAACCCAAGTCCCAATGCCCATTAGTATGGGACTGCACACTGGTGCAGATCAATTCCCTGCATCTGTGTGAGGGGAAGAGGCAGAGTTGGTAAGAGTGTGAGAGAGGAAAGTTTTAGTTTTCTTTGAGCTTTCTTTAAATGTCTTGATTCTCTTTGTGCTTTGGGTGATTTTGGCTTCCATCTTCTAGAGAAAAGATGGAAGATGCCAACCTGCTTCAGATTGCTTAAGGAAAAGATGCTGAGAAGAAGCTAACATGAGAGGAGCTGGCAATCTCTATCATATCCCTATCCCCAGGTGGATACTGGAGACTTCAGGGAACTTCCATTTTGGGTGAGATCTCTACTTTCTCTCTTGGTTGAACTGAATTACCTCATTTCCAATGGGAGAGCTCCTTCATTCCGTATTATATAGTATACATTCTCCTATGTGTACTTTCTCTGTTAAAATTTGGGTTAATAGCCATCTTTGATATTTGCTATATGTGTGTTCACTGTGGAACTAGAATTTGGTGGGGAAAAGTCAAGCCTTGAATATAAAACTTGGGATCCTGCTTTCACCGTTAATGAAAGAGCTTGTAGAAATTAGCTTGAACCTGAAATACCACATCCCCATGACTAATAATATTTAAGGGAGCAGAAGATATAATTCTAGCCTACTACCCCCATTCTCCAAAGAGAATAGAGTAGACAGCCATCGGGCCCCAACCTTTTACTTCCCTTCCTAGAAGGAATTAAGTCTCTCTTAAGAAAGGTGGGGGGAGAAGAGACTAGAGATGTCTATTCTGCTTCCCTTCAAGCTATACAACAATAGCCCGTGCTACATGTGGGAGACAGCTCTCATAACAAAAACAAAGGTGTTTTATGATATAAATATGAGCTGTCTTTAGCCTAGCATATTGAACAAAATATACCTGATCACATTTGTTTCTGTTACCATTTTGTAGCTTGACATTTGATTAATAATCTCCCTTAGGGGGGAACCATACTTTTTTGGTTAACTCCGATAACCAAATGATTAGTACAGTGTCATGGAAAATGAGGATGCACATGCAATGAACATGGGGCCAGAAAACCTCGACTAAGTCCTAACTCATGTTAACTTCCACAAATTATTTAACCTCTCTGGCCCCATTTCCTCTTCTGTAAAATGAGAATATTGGACTAGATGTTCTCTATGGTCCATTCCAACTAGCTCTAACCCTATGAACCTATAATTCTCAGTTGAATACAGAGAAGCATGGGAATACTTAAGTAAATTGATGCACAGTAAAGAGGCAGGAAAATGATAGACACAATGACTATAATAATATAAATGGAAAGAATAATTACCACAAAACTGTGGTAATTGTGCTGTGAAATTATAATGACCAAACGTGGCACCAAAAAAAAAAAAAGGAAAAGGTTTGATCCTTCTTTAAAGAGATGAGGAACTATGGATGAGGAAAACAATCCATAATGTCAAATTTGGATGATTTTGTTGGTCAGTTTTGCTGAAATGTGTTTTTTTTAATATTTAAAAAAATCTTTATTATAAGGGATGGAATTCTGGGAGAGGGAGAGATAAAATAAGACATAAAATTAATTTTGGAACCTATATCAAATAAAATTTAAAGGCAAAATTAAACAGTAAAACAAAAAGGTTTTAACCATTAAACTCATCCTAGAGTTTACTTTTGTTCTTGGTGAACCCTGAAAAAGCATTTAGTTAGGATATACTTACTATGGGACCATTGGCCATGTTTGGCCCAGGGTTATACCATCTGTGCTCATTACCATTCACCTCCTGTAGATGTTGACTTGTGCTGATTTGGAATTACATAGTTTCCTAGCTCTCTGCGGAAAAGGGAAACAAAATAAGAAGCTTAAGATAATTACTGTCACTTAATGTTTTTAGTTTTATATATTCCATCTTTTAAGGATTTATTTGCTTCTCAAAAAAAATGTGATTTTGTAGTTTGAGTACACTGACCCCTCCTAGCAGTGATGTGTCCTGAACCCTTGCGGTCTAAGCAATAAAGAGTGGGTTTTGTATGATATCCCAGGAGGCAGCTGGAATTTGACTCAAAGTAGAATTTTCCATGCTTTTGGTGAAATGATAATTCTTTCATCCAAGTGTTGAGCTTAAACAACTATTGCCAAGAAAACAGATATTTCCTTGGAACAACTAGTAAAAGAGACAAATACCTAGGGGACAACTTGGCACTTTTCTTACTAATTATTACATTTTCCTTTATGCACTTATCCTGACTCTTAACACTGGAATAAAAGTCCTATCCTGGCAACGTTCCCCCAATCTTCAGGCCTTGCCTCACCCTCAGTCTGCCTCTGGCTGCTTATCTTACAATGTGATGGTTATACATCCTTTCCATCTCAGTCATATGATAGGCAATTCAAACTAATGAAAGAAAAGCCCTTTCTTTTCTAGTCAACTAAAAAGGTTGATGCCGTTTCTTCTGAAATTATTGTGCTTAGATTGTCTCTGTTCATTCTCTCTCTCTCTCTCTCTCTCTCTCTCTCTCTCTCTCTCTCTCACACACACACACACACACACACACACACACACACACACACACGCACACGCACACACGCACACAAACAGATCAAAAACAGGAATAGAAAGTACAGTCTGGATTAATTCCCCAAAGCCCCACATCTCTTTTTCATCAATCAGAAGGAGGCTTTTTTTTTTCAGTTCCTTTTAAGTCTTCTTTCACTGCCCTTCACACTTCTATCCCTCCCATCTACCCCACATCCTTTGTTCCACAGGCTAGATTTGTGCATTGTGGCTAGAGTTAATTTGTAGCTATAGATAGCTGGCTTCCTTTTGTAGCACCCTAACCATTTGGTTTGGAACAGTTGCTATAACCATCCCTGCCCAACCCTGGGAGGAGAAAGGTGGTGATCAGAGACTGAGCCTGAGCCCTCAAGGATCTCTGTCGGAGTGTTCATGTTTATCTGGTGAAGTTACTTCTGCCAAAAGATGTAGACAGTGAGGAGTCTTGGTCAGAGACCAGTGATGGGATGTTTTTTAATCTCAAAGTGCTAGCCAAGCAGGAAGGAGCTGAATTGTTAGGCTTGAGCCTCTTGGCTTAAAAGACAACAGAAGCCCCTTGGCAGCTTCAGAGAAAATGTTGCTATGGACTTCTTCCTGGCAGGCACCAGTAAACTCTATTGCATTAACTCCCAAGTCTCAGTTTTCAGTATTTCATCACATCATCTATTTAGAGCTGCAAAGGATCTTAGAGGCCATTTGGTCCAACCACTTCATTTTATAGATGAAGAGTTGAGGTCCAGAAAAATTGTCCAAAGTCACATAGGTAACAAGTAGAAGATCTGAGATGCAAATCTCTAACTCTAAATCCAGTGTTCTACCCACAGTATTATGGTGCCGACCTCTCTGTAGGATTTCCAGATGCTACCTCACAATCTTAGATGATGGAGTTTATAGAGTACTAGATAGGGTTTTAGAAAGACTTGAGTTCATGTCCTATCTCTGACACTTACTATGTGAGTGACAATGGACAAAGCATTTAATCTCCTTAGCCTGTTTCCTCATCTGTAAAATGAAGGAGTTGGTCTACCCTCAACTCTAATTATCTGCTCCTATGACATGCAACTGAAAAAGTGAATGCAATTTTAGGCTACGTCATTGAAAATATCAGGTGCAGAGAACAAGGGAGACACTGCACTCTGCTGCATCTGGACCACATGTGAACAATTGTGGTCAATTCTGGGCATCTCATTTTGAGAAGGAGATTGAGCAAATCCAGAGGAGGTGGCTCAGGTTAGTGATAGGACTAGAAGCCACATCATCAAAAAGGGGATCTTAATCCAAGGTCCACAGATCCCTTGGGGGATTTGAGGGGGAAATTATATCTTTATTTCAATGCAATTGGTTTCCTTTGTAATTCTATGTGTTTTATTTTATATATTTAAAAACATTTACATATTTTTGTTGCTTATTTGAAAGGAATAGCAAGTTGTGTATAGTAGATTAGCAGTTTCATGCACAATCATCTTTTTATTGTACTACGTTATGGAAATGCTTGTTTTATTCCATATTAATATTAATTAATTAATATAAATTAAAAATAAAATATAAACAATTAAAAAGTAAGTCTGGCACATAGTAAGTACTTGATAAATGCATGGTTGATTTTAAAAAAGACATTATTCTGAGAAATATACATAGGCTTCCCTAGATTGCCAAAGAGCACTGTGAGCAAAAAAAGGGGGAGGGTTAAAAACTGCTGTCCGAGAAGGATCCTTTGGAGTAATTGTGGCTTTTTTATCTAAAGAAGGGGAAGCGCCACAATAGCAGTCTGTAGATATTCAAGGGCCATTAAGTGAAAGAAATGTTAGATTTTTCTGCTCGGTCTCAGGGAACACATATAAGAGCAAAGGGTGGAAATAGCAAAGAGAAAAGTTTAGATTCTATATTAAACAAAAAAGCCCTCTAAAAAGTTAAGCGAGTGCCTTCTAAAGGCAGTGAGTCTTCTGTAACAAGAGGTCTTTAAGTAGAAGCTGTGTAACCATTTATCAAAGACACTGAAGAGGGGAGGTTCTTAATCTATTGTGTGTCATGGACCCCTTTGGCAGTCTGGCAAAGCCTATGAGGCCCTTCTCAGAAGAATGGTTTTAAATGCGTAAAATAACATACATAGGACTGCAAAAGAAACCAATTACATTGAAATATAATGATTAGACATACATACACATGAATGTATGTATGTGTATGTATGCACCAGCTAGGTAGCACAGCGGATAGAGTGTCAGGCATGGAATCAGGAAGACACACCTTCTGGAGTTAAAATTTTGCTTTAGACCTTACTAGCTGTGTGACCCTAGACAAGTTACTTAATCCTGTTTGTCTCAGTTTCCTCATCTAGAAAATGAGCTGGAGAATGAAACAAATGACTATGGTATCTTTGACAAGAAAACTCCAAGTGGGGCCACAAAGAGTCGGACGTGACTGAAATGATTCAACAACAATGACATACACACACACACACACACACACACACATACATACAGGAGGGATTCTAAATTTGGGAGATATATAGATATAGATTCATTCATTCATTTATCTATCTATCTATCTATCTATTTATTTATGTATCTTTATTTATTTATTCATTCATTCATTTGTTTATTCATTTGTTTGTTTATGGACTACAGGTTTAGAACCCCTACTGTAGAGCAATGGTTCTCAAAGTGACATCTAATGAACCCTGGGGGTCTCCAAGACCTTTTCAGGGGATCTATGATGTCAAAACTATTTTTATAATGCCATGATGATGTTTATATAAACCACACAAACAAAAGCTCTGAGTTCCTTTCTAATTTTTAAGAGTGTATAGGAGTCCCAAGACCAAAAAGTTTGAGAATTTTTGCTTTGGAGGATAGTTCTGTTCATATACAGGTCGAAATAGATGACTTCTGAAGTTTTCTTCCATATTTTGCTCCCATATTTTCCATATTTCTTCCATATCTGTGGTGCTATCTCTTCACCCTTGAGAGCTACCTGGATTTATTTTGATTAACCCAGACCTACCCAACCACATTATTCACTGATCTCTAATGTTTAAGACACTTAACCAAGACAACTGAACCTTGAGATGCTGGTTCCTAGACAGTACCTCTGGCTGCTTGAATCCCTCACCCAGACAGCTTTAGCCCACAATCTATTACTTCCTTAAAGGTCCTGCATCTCTACATAGTGAAAATAATTTTATACAACATTCAAACAAGAGCTTTCAATAGATTCTTAAAATATATTTCATCCTATGGAGTGAAGAACAGTCTTCTCTCCTTTGTACCTGGGATGGTCAGAATACTTCCTGCATAGCTAATGATTCACTTTGTTTTTCGTTCCACTCACATACATAAAATGGAGAACCGACCCAATTATTTGCAAAAGGGAAATCCTTCCCAAAAGATGATCTAATTGTTGTTCTCTTCCCTTCCTCAACTCCAGCAGCAACAACAGAATCAGTATTTTGGTTGTAAACATAGCACTGAGAGGAAAGAGTGCCAGAACCAATGTCAAAATAACTGTGTTCAGGGCACATAGATGGTGCAGTGGATAAAGCACTGGCCCTGGATTCAGGAAGACCTGAGTTCAAATCCGGCTTGACACTAGCTGTGTGACCCTGGGCAAGTCACTTAACCCTCATTGCCCCACAAAAAAAGTAATAACTGGGTTCAAGTTTCAGCTATCATTTGCTATCGTGTCACTTTGGGTAATAATAATAGCAGACAGAATTTATATAGCAGGTTTGCAAACTCTGTATACATGTGATCTCACTTAATCCTCTCAACAACTATTTGTGATAGAAACTATCTTTTAAAGAGGCAACTGAAACTAGGGAAGTTAAGTGACTTATCCATATAAGGACAGTTAGGTGGCACAGTAGGTAGAGTGCTGGATCTGGAGTCAGTAAGACTCATCATCCTGAATTAAAATCTGGTCTCTGACACTTACTAGCTGTGTGATTTCTGCCTCAGTTTCCTCATCTGTAAAAATGGAAATAATAATAGTTGTTAGGACAAAATGAAATTATAATTGTAAAACATTAGCATAGTGCCTGGTACACAGTAAGCACTATATAAATATTAGATATTACTATTACTTGCCTGAGGTAACACAAATTTTATGTGTCTGAGGTGAGATTAGAATTCAGTTCTTTTTGACTTCAAGTCCAGTCTTCTTTCCCACTGCCTCCTAGCTGTTTCATTTTAGCCATTCTGCATCTATATCCTCATTTGTAAAAACCAAACCAAACTGGGGCAGCTAGGTGGCACTGTGGATAAAGCACCAGCCCTGGATTCAGGAGGGACTGAGTTCAGATCTGGCCTCAGACACTTGACACGTACTAGCTGTGTGACCCTAGGCAAGTCCCTTAACACTCACTGCTCTGCCTCAAAACAAACAAACAAAAACAAGGTAAGTGGACTGGATTATCTCTAAGGTCCCTTTCCCTTTCTAACACTTTAAGTTTCAGGGTTAAAAATCTTTTTTCTTTGGATGAGTCAAATTTCTCAAGTTTTCTAAATCACTCATTTAAGAAATATTTACTAAACATCTCCTACATGCAGGATGCATATAGTTCTCCATACATAGATAAAAGGGTTCCTAAGAATACTAAAGGCTCTGGGTACAAATTATGAAGAGATCAGCAAATGAATCTTTGTAGACTGTCACTTTCAATGATCTGGTGGAAAGAGCTCAAAGATACTCAAAAGGCTTCACCTCTGGGAATTTATTTTATACCTAATGCTATTCTGCCAGCGCATACACACAATGGCTCCTTTTCAAGGATCGTTGATACAAGGACTATGGCCAATATGTATCAGTGTAGTTGAAAAGAACAGCAAGGGATCGATAAGTTGATAGGTACTCTGTGCATGTGATGATTGGCCTTTGATTAGAATTAGCTACTTATTATCTGAAATAAGTACTATTGACTTTTTTTTTTTTTAAAGACTGACTTCCTTAATTAGGTTCTTGCTTAAAGAGAAAAACTCTATTCCAAAGAACTGTCAAAAGGAATGTCTACTGGTTGCAATTCATCAGATGAATCTAACTTGACAATGAAATAAAAATAAAAGCTAACATTTATATAGCACTTTAAGGCTAGTAGAGAAGGACTATTGAAGAAACATACTATTCACCTCCAAAGAAAGAACTGATATATTTTTTTTTTTAGGCAATGGGGGTTAAGTGACTTGCCCACGGTCACACAGCTAGTAAGTGTCAAGTGTCTGAGGCCAGATTTGAACTCAGGTCCTCCTGAATCCAGGGCTGGTGCTTTAACCACTGTGCCATCTAGCTGCCCCGAAAGAACTGATATTGATGGAACAGACTGAAGCATGCTTGCTATTTTCACATTCTTACATTTTTTATGATTTAATTTGCTTGTAAAAAGTGACAAATGTGGTGATGTTTTGCATAATCACACATGTATAACCCATATTAGATTGTTTGCCGCCTCAGGGAGGGAGTAGGGGAGGGAGAGAAGGAGGGATAGAGATTGTAACAAAAAACTATAAATAAAATAAATTTTAAAAAATTATAAAGGGGGAAAAAGGCTAGTAGTGAACTTTATATGTATTATTTCTTTTTTTGTTTGTTTTTGGTTTTGTTTTGTGGGGCAATGAGGGTTAAGTGACTTGCCCAGTGTCACACAGCTAGTGAGTGTCAAGTTCAGACACTTGACCAGATTTGAACTTGGCCAGATTTGAACTCAGGTCCTCCTGAATCCAGGGCCAGTGCTTTATCCACTGCACTACCTAGCTACAGTATTATTTCATTAGATCCTCACAACTCCCCTGTAAGGTAGTTGCTACAATTATACCCATTTTACAGATGGACAAACTAAGGCTGAGAGACTTGTTGATTTGCCTGGAGTTACACAGTTTGTAGATGTCTGAGGAACAACGTCAAATGTATCATATTCAAATAATATAAATGCCTTTGTAACAGGAGAGTTGACTTTCAAATTAAGTTTGGTTTATGCTGATATTAACAAAGGTTTGTACTCTGGAAGCACATATCACATCCCACATCCTCAGTAGAGACATTAACAATGATCTCTTTCTCTTCCTCTGACTCTCTTTGCACTTATTATTTATACAGAATGATTAATACCCAGTTCCCCAATCTCCCGTCTCTTAATTGTCATGATTTTTACAATTTAGTACTTTATTATAGCGATATTTAATGCTGATCCATCAAATATTGTCTGGTTTTTTGATTCAAGGGTATGGCTGGTATCTTGAGGGAAATGATTAATGGGAAGCTGTCTGAAAATGGAATAAACTTTGCTTGGAGGGGGCAGGGAAGATTGTGATTTCCCATGACTGAAGATTTCCAAGAAGAGGCTGGATGATTATAAGAGTATTTTTTTTTCAATTCTTCCAGCTGCTAGTCTCACACACACACACACACACACACACCCACACACACACACACACACACACACCACCTCTTTTGTATCTGTTTTGTATATACCTATTTGTGTACATATTGTCTCCCTCATCCAGACCACAAGCTACCTGAGGGCAGGAAATATTTTCACTTTGGTTTTTGTAGCCCTAGTGCTGAGTAGATGGCATATGCTTAACAAATGCTTGTTTATTGAATGATGATGATTTCTTGGATATGGAAAAGGGGTTTCTGCTTCAGGTATGGCCTGGATAAGATGACCCTTGGTGTCCCTTCCAACTCTAAGATTCTATGAGCCATGAAAATGACTTCTACTGGCTAAAAGGTGATAAGGATATCATGACACTTAGTTCTATTTGTCAGGCTATAGATAAAGAGATTACTGACCCCATTAGATCCTTCTTATAGAATTACAGATTCTTAGAGGGGGAAGGAACCTTGGAAGATATCTAATCTAAGATGTTCTGATATGTGAATCCCCTCTCCAATACCCCTGACGAGTTGTCATTCAACTTCAATTTAAAGATTTCCTTGGAAAATTCAATTTCTCTTAAGTTCTTCTATTCTACTTTTAGATACAAGATAGGAAATCTTTTGACAGAGACAAAAACCTCCCTGTAATAGCTACCCATTATTCCTAGTTTTAGGGCCAAAGAAATCTCATCCTCTTTTCACATAAAAACCATACATATGCTTGAAAATAGCTATTCCTTCCCCTTCCCACCCCATGCTCACCCCACACCCTTTTCTTCTCCAACCTGTCAATGCTTCTCCTCAAGATGCATTTCCATATTGATTTTGTCATCCATCATGCTAGCGATTGCTTCCAGCTTTGTATCATTTACAGATTTATTAAGCATGCTACCTGTACCTTCCTCCAAGGCATTGGTAAAAATGTTGACTGGAATATGGTCAAGCAGAGTCCTCCTAGGTACCACTACCACTCTATCCTATTCCACTCTCTTCCTTCTCCCCCCCACCCCAGGGTGACATCAATCTGTTAATAAAAACTTGAATGTGTAATCATCCAGTTTCAAATGCTCTTAACTATATTGTAATTCAACTTACATCTCTCCCTATTTTCTATAAAGTTATTAAGAGTACTTTTCTAAAATATTTTCCTGAAATATGAGTATGAAATGCTACAGCATTCACTTAATCCACCAATTTAGTAACTCTATAAAAAAAAGAAATAAGATCAATAAGGCAAGACTCACTCTGAATGATCCCTCATTGACTCAAAGTGATGAAAACTCTTGCTCCTAAAGACTTGCAAATGATGTGTACAATAATATTATCTAGAATTCTGCCAGAAATCAGTGTCAAACTCATGTGCAGATTGAAGAATCCACCTGCTCCCCCTTTTGGACTATTGGTACATTTGCCTGTTGACAGTTTTCTAGCACTCACCTCCAAAGATCACAGATAACAATTGAATAATCACACTTATAAGTTCATTTAGTACCTTGCAATTTGACCTCATTGTCCAGGCCAGATAACTCAAACTCATTGAGGGCAGTTGGGTACTCTCTTATGACCTCTTCATTTATCTCATACTGTAATTCCATCTTCATTCATGATAAAAAATACAAACAATAAGATATATATAAACATCATTCTTCAACACAAAAAAGGCATCTTAATTTCCTATAGAAATGCAAAGGGAAAGCACTAGAAATGTTTCTAACTAAAAACAGGTAAAAACCCCAATATCTAAGTAATCAAAGTAGATAAACAAAATAGTTCAACTGAAAAGAGTTAAAACTGTATGAAAGAATATTCCAAATAAGAGAAATGCAAATAAAAAAACCTCTGAGTTTCCACTATAAACTCAGCAAATTGGCAAAGATGAGAAAAGATAGGGATAATCAATGTGTGGTCAGTGGAGCCATGAGCTGGTTCAACCATTATGGAAAATGATTGGAAATCATTTGAAGAAAATGTTTTAAATAGTTTGGTGCACACAAGATATAATCCATACAAATGGAAAGTAATCTCAGAAGGAAGGCATAAACAGAAGGGAGTGAGGCTGAGAAAGGACTCTTGCAAAAAGTGGGATTTGAGTTGAATCTTGAAGAAAGTCAGCAATACCATTTGACCCAAAGATTTTACTGTTAAGTATATATCTTAAGGATGTCAATGATAAAAGAAACCATATTTTAATAAAAGGCCACATATCTTATTGTTTGTGTGGAGTCATTTCAGTAATGTCCAACCCTTTGTGACCCCATTTTGGGGTTTTCTTGGCAAAGATACTGAAGTGGTTTGCCATTTCCTTCTCTAGCTCATTTTAGAGATGAGGAAACTTAGGCAAAATGGGTTAAAGTGGCTTCCCCAGGGACATGGAGCAAGTAAGTGTCTGGGGATGGATTTGAACTTGGGTCTTCTTGTCTGCAGGCCTGGCATTCTATCTACTGCACCACCTAGCTGCCTTCAAGGAAAAGGCACATATAGGCAAGATTTTTTTTTCATGCAAAACATTTCCACATTAGCCAGCTTGTGAAAGAAAATAGACAAAAATAAAACTAACAAAAAATGCTTCAATCTGTATTCAGATACCATCAGTTCTCATTCTGTAGATGGATTGCATTTTTTATAAGACCTTCAGAGTTGTCTTGGATCATTGCATTGCTGAAAAGAATCAAGTCATTCACAGCAGATTATCTCAAAATATTGTTGTTATTTTGTATACAGTACATTTCACTTTGCATCTGTTTGTGCAGGTCCTTCCTGGTCTTTCTGATAGCATTCTGCTCATCATTTTTTTTATAGTAAACTACATTATGGTACTTTAAAGAGAGATTACCTTACAATAAACCCATGAGATTGATTATTGCAACAACAATAATAGATAACATTTATATAGTACCTTATACCTGACAAAGAATTTTCTTCACAATAGCACAGCAAAGTACCACACTTTTCGTCATAGTCGTCTCGTCGTCGTCGTCATCCACCATCACCAAACCATCATCCAATCAGTCCTCATCATCACTCAATCCTCATCTGCCTCCAATCATCATCAATCCATGCATCCATCAATCATCATCATCAACAACTTACATTACTCTTGGGCAAGATATTTTTAGCAGCACTTTCTGTATTAACTAAAAACCTGAAACAAAGTAGAAGTCCATCAATTGAGGAACAGCTACAAGTTGTAGTATGTGAATGTAATGAAATTTTCCTGAGCTATAAAAATGAAAAGGAAGAATTCAGAGAAGCATGGGAAAACATATGCAAACTATAAAGAGAGGCAAGAAGAACCAGGAAAGCAGTAGGAACAATGATGACATGGGGGCTGGAACTATTAAAATTTAAACTGACCTACTAGCTAAAGTATGGATACACCTTGAGAAGTAAGGGAGATAAGCCCAGTAGGCATGGTTGCTGCCCAATGGGCACCAGGGGACAGAGATAACTCCAAAAGTCAGGACCACCACCCCATTCAAGCTTTCCCCACCCCAAAGGGAACTTTTCATAGTCAGGTGGTCACCCCATCTGTTCCCCCACCATCCTACCTCTATAAAAACTTTTGCCTTTCTTCTGTTCAAGGAGATAGGTATCTCAGAGAATCCTGTCTCTGAACCATCTCCCTTGAGGAAAATCTTTGACTTCTCTCTTGGTCCCTTTCTCTAGTGGCCCCCAAAAGACTATTTTATTCTAATTGAACTGTGTTCCAGAGGGTGTTATTATTTAAAGAGGAATACCTAAGGACCCCCACCACCTATTTCCCCCATGACAGTGACTACAACAATGTCAAAGGAAAGAACAATAAAGCCAATTAAAATGAATTCTATGAAATTATAATGACCAAGCTTAGATCTAAAGAAAAGATCAAAGATGCCCCCTTCCCTTCTTTGAAGATTTGGAACACTCACTTATTAAATCACAGACTCTTGAAACCCTAAAACAAACTTGTTAATAGGATTCTTACTGAGGCTAAAGGTGAAAAACAGCTCAGGCAAACTCAATATCCTCCTTTAACAGTCCTCACCACCCAGCTCAGAACAAACTACTTTGTTCACTTCTCAATAGCCTTTATAGGGAGAAAATAACAAGAGAAATGAGAGAACTTTTGTATTTAGAGTTTTCAGAGTCATTTCAGAGACATAATGGAGGCAATAGACTAAAATTGCAATCTCAACTACTGCATCTTTCCAAAATTTAGTGTTGCTGTCATCATTAGTGAATTTTAATCTCTTTGGAAACAGGGTTAAATGCACCCCACCACCACCACACACACAAGTAGAGCTGGCAGAAAGGAGATTGAGCCTGCATGTAGACTAATCCTCCAGAAGCTATTTACTAGTGCCTGTGCCTAATTATTTTCTATGTGTAGTGGGGGTTGTTTCATGGCATGAGAATGGGCACAAAAAAGAGTGTGCCTGGTGAAATTCAGCACCTTTTGAACTTCTTGAGTTTTTCAATTCAGTCCAAACTCTGATATTTGTGAATTCTAACAAAAGCAAATTTTACATCCTTCCTTTTTATTTTCAATTTTTAAAGGGACTTTTATTTCTTAAGCTACCCAGGCAGCAAGACACTCATAAAAGGCAGTGTTTGGATGAGTTAAACATAAAAGAATCTGAAATGCTCAGATTAAATTTCCCCATAAAGTTTATGTGAATTTTTAAAAGAAGGGCAATGGATTATGGCTTTTGGCATGTTTCCAAACATTTTATAAAACTGCTGATGATGAGCAGCGAACCAGGACAACATCTGGCTTTCCATCATGTTTAGGTTTTCACATACTGCAGCAGGGGCTCAGTCACAGGCAAGAGCTGTCATAATAAATCCAGTTTTGCAGAGGACTATATTAAAAACCAGTGAGAGGGGGCAGCTAGGTGGCGCAGTGGATGGAGCACCGGCCCTGGAGTCAGGAGTACCTGAGTTCAAATCCGGCCTCAGACACTTAACACTTACTAGCTGTGTGACCCTGGGCAAGTCACTTAACCCCAATTGCCTCACTAAAAAAAAAAAAAAAAAAAAAAAACACAAAACAGTGAGAATAATGACCCCTATGGAGAAGGGAATGGACTGCCAGGGTTTTGAATTGTTTTTGTAAACAAGAGAAGAAAAATCAGACCTTGGCTTCCCTCCTACCCCTTGTACTAGCCCCAGTGCTTCCAAGTCAATCAAACAGCCATTTAGTAAGGGCTTATATGTGCCAGGCACTATGCTAAGCAACAGAGGTACCAAAAAGAGGGCAAAAATACAGTTTCTGAGTTCAATGAATTTACATTCTAATGGGGGAGACAACACACAAATAACTTGGAGCGCACAAAATGTAATACATACAAATAAAAGATAATCTTTGAGGTAATCTCACTAGCAGAAGGGAGTGAGGCTGAGAAATGACTTGCAGAAAGTGAGATCTGAGTCGACTCTTAAAGGAAGAAGGTGAAGCCATGAGGCAAAGGTGAGAAGGGAGAGTATTCCAGATATAGTTTTATAGGGGACAGCTAGTGAAAAGGCAAAGAGGGAGAAGATGCCATCTTAATTCTGAAAATCACAATCAATAAACATTAAGGAACCATGTATTATTTTTGTACCTCTACATTATGTATCACCAAGACTTTTCTAAAGAAATAATATTCCCTTTTTCTAAGAAGAGAGTGGTTGAACTTCCAGTTGGGTATATGGGTGTAAGGGGATGGCTGATTTATTTTCTTTGCGTGATGTTTTAGCAATGTTCACTCACTCATAAGGTTAAGTATTAGCTTCCATTCTTTTATACTGAATTATAAACAAATATTTGTTGAGTCATCCTTATGGACAAGCAACTTACTAGGTTGATATAGGGAACATAAAGATTAGTCTATAACTTGGTTCCTTGCCCTCAAGGACCTTACGGGTCTTGTTGGGAAGTTAAGCCTATTCTCAAAGGAAGAAAACTAACAAAAGAAAGTAGAACAGGGTAAATTCCAAATAAATCATAAAAATAATAAACTGGAAGAGTTTAAAGGAATGACTTTCTCTGAGCAGGAATTAAAACATGGATAATATTTAGATGGACCCAGGTTTTGAAGGAGTAAGGGTGAACTAAATGAACAAAAGCTGCAGTCTCCTCGGTGAATTACTAACTGGCATGACAAACACTTCATCAAAGATTTTTAACTGTGGTATTTATGATAAGAAATAACGTGAGGGTAAAAGGGAGAGACTGACCAACACATTGACAGGAGCTGTTAGAGGCTGTTCCATTTAACAAGCTTGTCTTACAAAGGACAATGGCATAGATTCTTTCTCAGTAAATCATTTCCATTGTCCATTTCATCAGTCCATCATAGCTTAGGGCTCAGACATCATCTCATACAGCTATCTGGTTTCTGAAACATCTGGTGCAGTCCCCTGGTCCTCTGGAGTTCTCTCCTCTTTGGCATTCTGGAATGGGTGGGGTTTCAGAGCAGCTTCTAGTGCATCTGCTACTCTAGTTCAGGTCACATGCAGAAATCCCCTTTTCTGTTAAAAAAAATCTCTTGCAAAATCAATACAATTCAATGCAGTCAGTTCAAGTTTGCTTTGCCAATAACCAGATCATGTAGCTCTAATAAGAACATTAAATTAGGGATCTCTAATCCAGAGAATTTACACTCTTCCATACTCTTTGGTGTTCCTATCCTTATCTCAACCTGCCAACAGCAGACTGAAGGGAGAATCTAAAAGAATCTAGGAGTATCTGACTTGTAGAGTGAACCCTTGTAGTTATGAATTTGGTATTTACCAACACAGTTATATATAAAAATGTGTTTTAAATTGGCATTGATTCTACCATCATTTAACTTCTGATGTTCATCTATTTCATTCTTCAGCTCAGATTCAAGTCTCAGAAAAGCAAGGGACTTCCGTTTATTACCTATAATTGCCTTGTGATGTAAGTTTGTGGCAAGACAAGTCAGGATGACTGGCGATGGCCCAGGACGAAGTGGATGACCTTGGCATCTTTAATGTCTGACAAACTTCTAAGCACTCCACAGCACCTGCTTCAGCTGCCTTCATGGTCATTGAAACAAATTGTCCATATCTGCCCATTCCACCGAGGGAAGTCCTCACACACTTGGGGTAGACATAACACACTATTAGCTTGAAGGTCTATCATTTACCCTTAATCTGGTTTAGCTCATCTGCCAAGATGGTTTTACTAAGGTGTGATCTCTGCACATACTACAGCTTCTTGGAGTCATAGGTGAGAGTTGGGTAAAAAGGTGGACTCCAAAGGGATGAGCAGCCATCACACCAGAAGTGCTAGTCCTTCCGCAAAATCCCATACACTCCATCCTAATAATAACTTTATGGGGGAGTACTATTATTACCCTTATTTTACAGAAAAAGAATCTGAGGCAGAGAGAAGTTAAATGCCTTGTGTAGAGTCACACAACCAGTGTCTGAGACCAGATTTGAACTCAGGTATTTCTGACTCCAGACCCAGTGCTCTGTCTCTGACAAATATACACAGTGTGACCCTGAGCAAGGTATTTAACTTCTCAGTGCTCTATTCAACTATACATTGAAGAAAATTAGCTGATCTTTACATTTGTAGAAGTTTCTCACCAGGATCTCCCCATTCCCAAGAAGTCCCAAGTACAATCCCTATCCCTAGTAGGTGTGTGTGTGTGTGTGTGTGTAGAGAGCATGCATATGTATGTGCATATATATGCACACATACATATATATGTTTAAATTAGAAATAAGCAAATATACATATATTAGAGATATATGTCAAAAAAATTGATAGGCTTACATCATTAAAAAAAGATTGGTAACCCTGGCTTAGAGGGACCATAGTATAAGTATTTTTTCTTTGCCCTAGGAAGTTGTAAAAAAAATTAATCCATAATTCCTCTGTAGCTCTGAGGCTCCAATCAGAGAGCATGCTCTGGCAAAATATTACAGTTTTAAATTGACTTCCATCCTTTCTAATGGTATTTGAATATTGATGTACATAGATAATCAATGAGAATGGTTAAAAACTTTTATCAAAATTGCTGGCTTAAGGGGGCAGCTAGATGGCACAGTGGATAAAGCACCAGCCCTGGATTCAGGAGTACCTGAGTTCAAATCTGGCCTTAGACACTTACTAGCTGTGTGACCTTGGACAAGTCACTTAACCCCCATTGCTCCCCCCCCCCCAAAAAAAGGTTTCCAAAATTGCTGGCTTAAGAGTTAAAGTAAACATTTAAATACTAAAAGATAAACTTTGAAGAAGCAAATTTTTGCGTGGTGTGCAGAAAGACATCGGGCTCACATTCCTTCTAGAAGTAAGAGAGAGCCCAATGGGATAAAAGTAAAATAAAATAATTGCCACCTTGGGTTTTCAGTGTGGGGGAGTTCTTATCATGCTCCATGCACAGTCTATCCTCACAACTTCCAACCAGGATTACATCTCTAATGATCCCATAACCATGAACATTTCTTCTGCTCTCTCTTCAGCTTATCTTATCCAGTTCCATGTACATTCTCACAGATTCTTATTTCTCTTCCTCACAACTACAAAAGTGGGGCAGAGTGACCATGCCAATCAAAGTCAGGTTCTCTATCACTTCCAGCATTAAAACAAATCTCCCTGGAGAAATGATTGAGGAGAAACATAATAGGTCATCTTTTTCTCCTTGGCAGTTTTAGAGTAATCTGAGGCAAGAGAACTCAGGCAGTTCTCCATCTCAGGTAGTAATCCATCTTCATTTCCAAATCTCTCTCTCTCTCTCTTCCTTCCACTAATTCAGAAAGCCATCCCAAACAAAGAATAAAAAAAGAAAGAGTAAATGAAGTAGTTCAGCAAATTAGCCAATATATTAGCCGTGTCTCATAGTAAATGCAATATTTCATACCTCCACAAAAAAGGAGGTGAATTTTCTCAACTCTTCTCCAAAGTCAAGCTTAATCCTTATATTTGCAGAGCATTGTTTTACTTTGTTATTTCCTCAGTAAATCCATCAGAATAAATACATGCTTTTTGATTATTAATCTCTCTCTTTATACTGTTGCAGTGATTGTGTAGTTTTTCTCTTTGTTTACTTCACTCTGAATCAGCTCATATAGCTTTACCATACTTCTATGAATTCTTCCTGTCCTGTTTTCCACTTTCAAAACACTCCATCGTTAACACCAAAAGAATGGCTTCCTACAACACATACTTCACTGAGTACCAATTTCAGGAGAATGGGCTGATGCTCATCTAAGTCTGAAGATCAATTTATTCTTAAGGACTAGTAAATAGTAACTACAAACAGCTTCAAGCCCTCTTTACCTCTGGCCTGTGATTGTCACAAGGGGTATTATGTGATAAAAGATTTTCTTTATGTCCCTCTCTCACTCTCAAATCTACCTTCAAGTAGAGAGACAGGATTCCCATATGACGGAGCCCTTGGAGGGGTGGAGCCAAGATGGTGGAGGAAAGACAGTGACTTGCCTGAGCTCTCCCCCAAAACCTTCCAAATACCTTCAAATAATGCCATAAGACAGAGCCCTTGCTGGCTCTTGTAAACCTTCAATCTAAAGAAATTAAATATTCCTTCTCCCTTTCCTTTTTCAGTTCTGCTAAAGAATTTGATTATTCTTCTTTTTGAATCTCTGATGAACATTTTAACTTATCAAAATATTAAAACAGTTATTTTCTCAGGAATATGCCAGCTAAGATTGCTACTTCTAAAAAAGTGTCCATGTTTGACTGGGAATAGGCAACATGACATAGGTCACATGCTATGATTTTTTGGTTCCTCATCTGGGAAAACAAGTCAAAACAAATTGATCTTCATGATTTTTAGTATTTAAAACCACCAAAGGAATGTTTATATGTGATACATTTCATTATCCTTATATCCTAGAAGAGAGAATCAGAGAGGAGAAAAATGTATGTTTGTGTTAAGTGTGGTTTAGTCTAGAGGGTAAAAATACCACAAGCACTAAATCACAGCTCCTTGTTGTAGGCAGACAGAGATAAAGGATAGGGCCTAGACACATGATTTCATTGGTATAGGGAACAAGTAAAGATAGTCCTATGTACATAGATCAGAACTGTCTCTAAAGAGTTGCCAGGGGCACTGTTAGTTTAAGTGACTTACCCAAGGGTCACAAAAGTGGGATAGTCAAAGGTGAAACTTGAAACCAGGTCTTTTGTACTCTAAAGCTAACTCTCTCTAGGCAGATAATAGAAATAGATTTTGAATTTGAGTCTGTTTTTCTTTGTTGGGGTGTGATTTCTGAATAGGATGGACAGTTATATTTCTGGAATGGTTAGTGCCTGTTGGGCTCAGAAGTTGTAAGCTAGAGGGCAGCTAGGTGGCACAGTAGATAAAGCACCAGCCCTGGATTCAGGAGGACCTGAGTTCAAATCTGGCCTCAGACACTTGACACTTACTAGCTGTGTGACTGACCCTGGGCAAGTCACTTAACCCTTATTGTCCCGCCCCAAAACCCCCCAAAAAGAGAAGTTGTAAGACATATATAATGACTCAAATGTCATTTAAGGAACACACATGGGTATAAATTTCTCTGTCGATAGTTAAGTTCCCTTTCTGATATGTTAATACTTCATAAAGGAATCACCAGGCATTTATACAGCTTCTTTACTTCCTCTAATTAGATACTGGATTTTCTGGTCTGAAGGGGTTGGTCAAAGACCAAGTACCCTACATAGGCATGAAGACAAAGTCATACAAAAGGCATGAAGATCTCTGAGCTTCAATTCCCTCCTATGTAAACCAAGAATAAGACACTATCTACATTATCAAATTACTGTAATTAAAATGCTTTGTTTTGTTTTGTTTTGTTTTTTTAGTGAGGCAATTGGGGTTAAGTGACTTGCCCAGGGTCACACAGCTAGTAAGTGTTAAGTGTCTGAGGCTGGATTTGAACTCAGGTACTCCTGACTCCAAGGCTGGTGCTCTATCCACTGCACCACATAGCTGCCCCAATTAAAATGCTTTGTAAACCAAAAAATGCTATATAAATTTGGATTATTGATATAACTCTTGGGCAGATTTCAGGTTCAGCTTGGGGTGAGGGGACTCTTTCAATCTCAGTTTTTATATTTCTGCATCTGCAATTGACTGAACACTGGTTCCTCAGAGTATTTAGGATCCTTTTTTCCAAGTTTTTTGTTTTTTAACCCAGGGTAGAAGTGCCAGGGTAGGAGTCCCAACAATTGGACACTTGACTGGTACATCGACAAATCCTATCTTAGGTACAGAAAGCGGAATTTTGACATCAATATAATACTGGGATTTTTTGCCTTTCTTTGATGAAAAGAAATTTAATGGGATCATTCATGCTTTTTGCTAAGAATGACCAAATGGTGGAAAATTCATTATTTGAAGATTTCCAGTCATTCCCACATGACTCGTCAGTTACTCAGTTGTTCTTGTCCCCATATCAAAAACCTCATTGCTACTATATAAAACCAATTAGAATTCTAATTACACTCTTGCATAGAGTCCTATTTTCACTTACCTTAAAGGCAGCACTTTTCAGTCGCTTATGAATGATGAGATGTGGGTCAGAACTACTGTTTTGCTACCAATGCAAAGGCAACTCAGGAAATTAGAGTTTTATAGAGGTTAAGTGACCTACCAACAGTTACAGAGCTAACATGTATGAGAGGTAGGGCTCAAACCTAGGCCTTCCTCATTCCAAGGCTGGCCCTCTATCCATTACACTATACTGCCACTATGCCCTAAGACCATTACACTTTAACAGTACATAGTGCTGTTCTCTCCTAATTGAAGATAAATGACCTGAAGAATAAGCCCTCAGTCTCAGCTGTCTCTGGATTGCATCAGAATCAACCTGAATTTTAACATTCCTACAATCCTCTCTTGGTTAGCAAAGGCCTAAGGATAAAAGAGCTCATTACAAAAATAAAACAAGCAAAGCACCTCAGCTGGGAACATCTTGGAGTTATTACCATTTGCCATCAAGCAGTAATCTTTACCCTGACAACAAAAAGAAATTCTAGCACAGTAAAGCATTTCAATCAATTAGATGACAGCATCACATTTCTAGGAAGGCAGATATCATGGTCACATGCATTTCACTAACTGGATTAGCCAGAATGTTTTGTAAATGTGGCCCAAGAGATCTAGACAAGCTAGAGATCGCTGCTAGGAAAACAGCCCGATCATCTGAAAACTGCTCGTTTTCACCAGGCCTCAATCAAAATCATCTCATCTCATTCAATTGTCTCATACAAGCTGCCTTATACCCAGACTTATTTCTAGATTTTCTTCTGATAGTCAGACAAGAGTGACCAATTAATTAGTGATGATCTGCTTTGGCTGCACTGTTTCTGTGTTACTCACTGACTGTCTCATCTGGGCAACAAGCTCCTTCTTTAAATTTGTTAATAGTTTGATTGGGAGAGTATCTGGCAAGGCCCTTTCTACATCACCCTACAAAAAGCCCGAGGTGTTCAGAGAGGACTAATGCCTCTGGCATGAGGGCTTGCTGAGCCCTTTTCAGAGATGCTCATTCACCTTTGATGTCTATCTATCACCCAATTCTCCCCTGTGACTCTAGGTATAGCATGCATAGTAGCCACACCTTGAGAGAATTATCTCCATAGAGGGGGAAATAAACAGGACTCAAACCTGTGGGTGAGCTAGGGTGATATCTACCCCAAGGATGTGAAGATATCTCCCAACAGAATGAGCAGATGAGAAGGATTAGTTCCAATGTCCATGAAGGCAGTTGAAGCAGGCACTGTGGAGCACTGGGAGCTTGGTCACACATCAAAGACGTTAAGATCATCCACTGTGACCAAAGCCATCATTAGTCATCTTGACTTTTGTCTTACCACTGTACTTTGATGATACTGGAAGAGATAGTGAGGCTCATGACTTTGTGCAACTCTGCTTTGCTTAAATCTGATTCACACACAAGTTAAGAAATGGTTCTATGACATCATCGATCTTCAAAAATGAAGGACTGCTGAGGGGGCAGCTAGGTGGCTCAGTGGATAAAGCACGGGCCCTGGATCCAGGAGGACCTGAGTTCAAATCTGGCCTCAGACACTTGACACTTACTAGCTGTGTGACCTTGGGCAAGTCACTTAACCCTCATTGCCCTGCCAAAATAAAATGAAGGACTGCTAACAACAAAAAGCTACCTTGTACATATAGGCTCTTGGAGCTAAACTTGGAAAGGACCTTGTAAGCCTTTGAGTCCAATCCCATTATTCAGAGATGAGGAAATTGAGGCTGAGAAGTTAAGCAATTTACAAGGGATCACACAGTTAGTCAGTGTCTGAGGCAGAATTTGAATTCTGGTCTTCCTGACTCTGAGTCCAGTACTCTATCTAGCTGTCTCACAGTTGAGGTAGGGGAAAAGTATTAGAAGGAAGGGTTCCAGTTCATCAAGTTTGCAGAAAAATAGTACTTACACTTTCACAAGGTTTACAAAGCCTTCAGTACATCTGATGTTGAACAAATCACTCTCTTGGCCTTGATTTCCTCATTTGTAAAATGAGGTAGTTGGGTTTGATGATTTCTAAAGGTCCCATTCAGTTCAAAATCTAAGATTCTTAATCTTAGATTTCAATTTATAAATCTATTAAACTAAAGGTTGGAAAAAGGAAAATTATGCTCTCCAGAATTCTACCCCTGTGGGCGCACAGAACACTTAATATTGTGGTATGTATGGTTCCTTTGGGTGTGAAATTTATATATTGAAAAATTACATGTGTATCCTTGACCTTTGACTATCATTTTAGGAAACATTTTGGACATTATTACAGAGAAGAAGGCATTTTAGAAAACCAAATCAACAGTTTCTGGGAATGGACAATTGCTGGTACTTGTCCCATAGTTCCTCAAATGCCTATGATTAAATTTCTGGGATGGAAGAAAATTTGATATTCTAAGAATTTGCTCTTCTGTTTTAAAATGCTTCATTGACCCAGATTTTCCTTCTGTCTAAATCAGTCTCATAATAAGTAGGGCATGAAACAGAATGAATTCATTCTCAAAGACACTGAACATGGAGCCCCTGCAGCTGTAAAATTTATTTACTCATTCATTCATTTATTTAACAAATATTTGTTGAGCATCAATAGGTGCTCTGTGCTAGAAGCTATGGGGTATAGCAGTAAACAAGACGGTCTCTACCCTTACAGTCTGAGAGGCACTTTTTAGATACAAATAGTAATAATACAAAGTGGAATGGAAAAAATTTTAAAGTACATACAAAATAGTATGAGAATTTAAGGGAAGGAGAGATTACTTTAAGCCATGGGTAATTAGGGAAGGAAAGCTTCATAGAGTGAATAGCATTTCAGTAGGGAATAAGAGGACTATTAGTATATGAAGAGGCAGAGCTGAGATGATGGGGTGGAGGAATAAGTCAGGGAAGATGTTTCAGGCAGAAAGAACATAATGGTCAGAGGCACAGGGTAATGAGAATAGACGCATCTCCAGGTAGCAGCAAGTAGTCCAGTTCAGCTAGACTGTAACATGTATGAAGAGGAGTAGTTGAAGAGGAGGTTGCAAAAGCAGGCTGGGGTCTAATCCTAGCAGGTTTTGAATGTTAATCTAAGGATTTTGGACTTTGAGGGATACATAATTAGATTGCAGTTTGAAAACAATCTAGGGGTTTGTGTGGATGGCAAGCAAGCTCAATATCATTCAATAGGGTGATGCAGCAGTCAAGAGTGTGAATGTTATCTTGGGTTGCATTAAACAGAAGCACAATTTCCAGGAATAAGGACTTGATAACCCTCTGAATATCAACCCAATCAGATCACATCTAGAATATAATATTCAGTTTTGGGTGTTATAATTTAAGAAGGGTATTGATAATTTAGAGAACATCATCTGAATGGGCTTTCCCTTTCAAAATTACCTTTTATTTATTTTGTATGTAATCACTCTAAGAGTATATAAACTCTTGGAAGGCAGGGACTGTTTCACTCTCACTTTTTTGTTCTCAGCACCTATCACAACATTTGCCACATTTGTCATTGTTGTTCAATCATTTCAGTGATGTCTGACTCTTTGTGATCCCAATTTGGGTTTTCTTGGCAAAGATAATGGAGAGATTTGCTATTTCCTTCTCTAGCTCATTGTGCACATGAGGAAACTGAGGCAAATAAAGTTAAATGACTGGCTCATGTTCACACAGCCAATAAATATCCGAGGCCAGATTTGAACTCAGGAAGATGAGTCTTCCTGCCTTCAGGCTCAGAACTCGATCCATTGTGCCACCTAGCTTCCCTTGTCTGGCACATAGTAGGCACTTAATATACATTTGTTGATTATATCCAGATGATGAAGGGCCTTCAGAGAACTTGAGGATATTTAATTTGGAAAAGAAAAGATGCAGGGTCCTCATGATAACTGTCTTCAAGTATTTGAAAGCTTGTCAAGTGAGAAAGAGATTAGACTTGTTCTATTTGGTGCTTTGGGGCAGAACCAAGAACAATCAGTCAAAAGATGGAAATTTAGATTTGATGTTGGGAAAAACTTCCTAAAATTAGAGAGACTCAAAAGTGGAATGTGTTGCTTGGGAGGCAATGGGTTTCTCTTCTTATTGGAAGTTGTCAAGCAGAGAGGTTTGATATCCACTCCTCCGGAATGTTAGAGTGAAGATTCCTTTTAGCCATAGGTTGGATTACAGGACTCAATGTGCCTTCCAACTCTAAGGGGCTGTTTTAAATTCCTGTCTATTGAAAATCATTAGTAAATTGATGTCTGAGTGAAACAACCAATCTGACTGAGGGGTAGTTGTGCCTACCATGCATAGCACTCACATGGAGATCAGAAGAAGTGATACAAGGACACTCTCGAAGTCTCTCTGAAGAACTTTGGAATCTATCGCATGACATGGGAGACACTGGCAAAGGACTACCCAGCGCAGCAAGCCCGCATCAAAGAAGGTGCTGTGCTCTCTGAGCAAAGCAGAATTGCAGTAGTTCAAAAGAAATGTGACATGCACATATTTAGAGGCACCTCCATTCTAAATGTTCATGTGGACTATTTGTGCCTGACTTGTGGTCAAGCCTTCTGAGCCTGTGTTGGTCTGATGAGCCATAATCATATACACTGTATCTTGACTCCAATATAATGATACCATTTTGATCCTCTTTGAGAACAAAGGACAAAAATCAACCAAATAACTGAAATAAAATAAGATACACTTACCCCTTACATGGTAGTAACTATAAAAATGACTTTGATGGATTAACTCTTCCTTTGATCACTCAGAAATCTGATTCAGAAATCATTGAGACTAAGAATCCTCACTGTGAACAACAAATTTCCCTTATAGGTATCATAGAAATTGTGGATTATGAGAATTGTACCAGATCTTAAGGTCAGCTTAGGCTGAATTATAGGGCGTCATAAAAAAAAAATACTGAGAACAGAGAATAAAGATTTGGATTTGACTTAGTGTTCTTCTACATCTTGCTACCTGAGTGACCTTAGTCAAATTACTCCAACTTTCTCAGTCTTAGTTTACTCATCAGTAAAATCAGGGGTTGGGTTAGATCAGGGCTTCTTAACCTCGGGTCCATCTTCTGTTAGTATTTTGACAACTATTTCAACATAATTGGTTTTCTTTATTATCCTATGCATTTTATTTTTTGCATTTACAAGACATTAATCTGAGAAAGAGTCAAGTTTCCCCAGACTGTCAAAGGAGTCATTGGCAGAGAAAAGGTGAAGAAATCCTGGATTAAATGATACCTACAATCCATTCCAGTTCCCAATTCTATGATTATATGTCTACATACTGACTCTTGGATGTACCCCAGTGCTTGATATTTTGGAATAAATCCCAGATATTTTTTCTTATTTTTCATTTGTCCATGTCTCATAAAAGCAGAGCACAGAACAAAGCTTCTAGTTATTTGAGCTTATCCAGTGTTTACATTCAATATAAATGGAAAGTCAGCACAGCACAATGTAGTACTTTGTACTCTGTGTATGGGCTCTAATGACCTTGGAAAAGTCAATGTGATACCTCACAGCAACCTAATGAAGTAAAATACCAGTTTGGGAGTCAGAAAGACCTGAGTTCAAATTCTGTTTTGGATATTTGCTAGTTTGTGACTCTGGGCAAATCATTTAACCACCATCTGTCTCAGTTTCCTCCTTGATAAAATGTAGATAATAATAGTACCTACTTCACAGGATTGTTGTGAGAATCAAAATGAAAGTATTTGTAAAGCACTTTGCAAACTTTAGAGTACCATGTAAATATTTTTATTATTATTAAAATAACTCTGTGTCCTATTTAGAAAGCAATATGTAATCATCACCATACATTACATTACAGTGAAATATACATCCAAGCAGAAGTTCATATTTATTGTAATCAACAACAGGGGATTTTCTATCAACATTGTATGTAGAAGAGATACTATATTTACCATGGCAACTCAAGCATTACTGCATATCCAGTACTACCTAACAGTATGCTCTTCATAAGTCAGAATTCTACTGAGAAAATTGCTTTATTTGAGTGAAGATTCACAGTTCATGCCTGGTAGTAGTATATTAAATGGGTCAGGGAAACAAGGGTGTTAAATTTAATTCAACAAACATTTACTGAGTTCCTACTGTGCTATTTAAGGTGCCAAATGCTACTGTGGGAAAGAGTTTGAGTGGGTTACACAGATAAGTAGATGCCATTAAGAGGTATTCCAGGGCTTATTTGGAAATAAGCTTCTGGGGGCAGCTAGGTGGCACAGTGGATAAAGCACTGGCCCTGGATTCAGGAGGACCTGAGTTCAAAGCTGGCCTCAGACACTTGACACTTTGTTGTTGTTGTTGTTGTTTTGCAGGGCAATGAGGGTTAAGTGACTTGCCCAGGGTCACACAGCTAGTCAGTGTCAAGTGTCTGAGGCTGGATTTGAACTCAGGTCCTCCTGAATCCAGGGCCAGTGTTTTATCCACTGTGCCACCTAGCTGCCCTCATATCTGTAGCTTTTTGCAAATCTTTTTTTTTTTTTGCGGGTCAATGGGGGTTAAGTGACTGGCCCAGGGTCACACAGCTAGTAAGTGTCAAGTGTCTGAGGTTGGATTTGAACTCAGGTACTCCTGAATCCAGGGCTGATGCTGCTTTTTGCAAATCTTAAAGTGCTATGTAAATGCTGGCTATTGTTAGCTAACTAAATAGTGAAGGGGCCTGCATACAGGAAATTCCTATCAAAGCACACAGATGTTTTCTCTGCAACATGTAGTACAAGAGCACTGAAGAGTTAGGTGACTTGCCCGGGAATACACACAAAGTATGTATCAGAAGTGGGATTTAAGTCCATGTTCTTGGGGACCAAAGAATCATGGATTTAGAGTTAGAAGAGACCTTGGAGGACTTTGAATACAAACCTTTCATTTTATAGATGAAGTAACTGAGGCACAGAGAGATTAGTGATTTGCACAGGGTCACGCATAAGTGTCTGAGGTGGGATTTGAACCAGGTCTTCCTGACTTTAAGTCTAGGACTCAATTGCCATCTCTCTATGATTATAGGATAACAACAACAGCAATGATAACAACAGTAAATCACATAATATTTTAGAGTTTACTAAAACTCTTTACCTATGTTGATGGAGATATGAGAAAAAGAAATATGCAATAGAATATTGGCCAGTCAGAAGCTGCAGTGGGGCCCTTATTCTTAAAGTTCTCCAAAATAAAGATAAACTTTCCCATCAGATCACTGTTCCCGTTTTTAGCACGACCCCTATTCCACTCCTCCACCATCTATGAATGCCTAACATGCCTAACATGTCCTTAGTGGTGCCCTGTAGATTTTGATACTTAAGGCACAGAAGGTGAGTATCAATAGGTCTTAAGAAATAAGTGAAGAAAACACTGTTCCCTCCAGTGTATTTGATGCTCTAGCCAAATGGTACAACTACTCACAAGCCTTCCTACATACCCCTTTAAAAACCTCCAGGAAAAGAAGATGCCTAAGTAATAAATTTCAGTTTAAGAATCTTCTATATTGGGACATTCTTTTTTTTTTTTCAGGGTTACACAACTAGTAAGTGTCAAGTAGTGTTTGAGGCCAGATTTGAACTCAGGTCCTCCTGAATCCAAGGCTGGTGCTTTATCCTCTGTGCCACCTAGCTGGCCCTATATTGGGACATTCTTACAAAAAATTGTTTAAGTCCCTCATTCTACCAAAGGCCAACCAACATTGCCTCATCATCATAGTTTTCCATAGAGTCTCTATCTATATTGAATGTAACTAGCATTATATTAAGCTATTTACATCTTGTCCCCCTATTTTGAATATAAGGTCTTAAGAACAGGAACTACTCTTACCTTTCTTTTTGCTTAGCATAGTGCTTGGCACATAAAGCAGGCACTTAATAAATGCTCATTGACTGACTGACAGCTACATACATTATGCAATATCAGCTGACACATTGTGAGAAGAGTCTAGGCTATGTAAGTTTAATGCTCGGCATGGAGAGATGACAAAGGTGCATGGAGGTTCCGCTCCACTCAGATCCCATAAGCTTATTTTCCTCTATTGGCTTTTTTTCTATAATATGCTGGGTTGCAAAAGAATAAAAGAACCAGACCAAGGACTCTATTTTTTGATCCTCCGCAAGTGTTCTCTGATTCAACTGTGAGAGCAGAAAGAAAATCTCAGAGGGAGCCTTGAACAAACACATACACACATCAAGATAACTTTAAAGCTGCTGATGGGGGGAAAGCATAATAAAGAAAGGAAGCAGGCGCTGAGAATATTGGGTCAAGGTAATTTCATCCTTCTAAACATAAGCAATCATGAATGCTTTCTCTGTGTTGAAACTGGGAATTATTTCACATAACATTTGCAATCTGATACCTCCCCAGTTAACTAATGTCAGTCCTGGCTCCTCCATTAGCCCTAATCTGAATCAAAATGGTTGATGAGATATCAACATAAGTCACATATTATCACTTTTTAATTTAAAATATCATTTAGTTTTACAGCATGCAGTAAAGAGGAAGAATAAGTATTTAGCAAGTCATAGGGTTTTTAAATTATTTTTTTCATTTTTCTTATTGGGAAAAAACTCAGTGAATGGGGAAGAAATGCTCCCCAGAGAGCATGTTTTTGCAGGTAGCTGGGGAGGGTTATTCATTGAGCAAACCCTTAAGATCAGAGGGTGCTTTGAACTAAAGACAGCTTCAAAGACATGTGAAAATGCTTTGTCTTTTGTATATGGTTACCTAGGAGGGAGTGCAACACAAGACAAAGAAGGATTTTCCAATTTAGAAGCACTAGGCATTTTAAGGAAGACAATTGACTGTGGGTAAAATTCAAATGAATGCAAGTTCACTTTCTAATCACTGATTCAGAACCAGGATTTGAGGTAGGTACATTGTAGTGTCAAAATTCAACCTCTTACAAGGATTTAGGGGCAGGCAGAATTTTCCTGTTTATTTCCCTATTAAAATATCTGCAATAATACACATGTATGAAGTTCCCATACATAAGCTATGAAGATATGGGTCTTTGTAACAATATCATTAACTAATTAATACCACATGTATCATGTTAGCAAAAATTAGCATGCATGTCTATGGGTACCCATATGCCAAAAGCCCATATAAAAGGCATGCTCATGTTGTCATAGCAATTAATGATTCTAGGAACAATGATGTACCCAGCCTCTCTTTCAATGAGTGATGGAGAACTGAATATTTAGGGCTGACATAATTTTCAGCTATGATAAACCCTGCTGTTACTTTCACAAGACACTGTATCTCCCAACTTTTTGTATCTTCACTGGCTGTCCCCCATACCTGGAATTCTCTGACTTCTTATTTTTGGCTTCCTTCAAGACAGCTAAAATCTTATCTTCTATAACAAGCCTTCCTCCCTTAATGCTAGGGACTTCCCTCTGGGATTACCTCCAATTTATCCAGTATGTATATAGTTTGTACATAGTTGTTTCCCTCATTCAGTTATGAGCAGCTTAATGGCAGGGCCTATTTTTGTCTTTTCTTTTATCCCTAGTGCTTAGCACAGGACCTGGTACATAGTAGGTGTTTAATTAATGCTTGTTAGAACTTACTATTTGACAAAAAGTACTATTTTAACAAAAACTTCTGGGAAAACTGGAAAACAGTATGACAGAAATTAAGTATAGACCAATAGCTTATGCCATATACCAAGATAAAGACAAAATGGGTACATGATTTAGACATAAAGGATGATACCATAAATGAATTAGAAGAACAAGGAATAGTTTACCTACCAGATCTATGGAGAAAGGAAGAATTTATGACCAAACAAAAGTTAGAGAGCATTGCAAGATGTAAGATGGGTTAATTTTGATTATATTAAATTAAAAAAAGGTTTTGCACAAACAAAACCAATGAAACCAACATTAGAAGGAAAGCAGAAAACTGGCTTTTGTTTGTTTTTTTTTTTTACGGCAAGTATCTGTGATAATGACTTCATTTCTCAAACATATAGAAAACTGAGTCAAATTTATAAAAAATACAAGTCATCCATTCCCCAACTGATAAATAGTAAAAGGATATGAATAGGTAATTTACAGATGAAGAAATCAAAGCTATATATAGTCATATGAAAAATTCTCTAAATCACCACCGATTGGAGAAATGCAAATTAAAACAACTCTTTGGTACCACCTCACACCTATCAGATTGCCTAATATTCCAAAAAAAAAGAAAATGCTAATTATTGGAGTGGATGTGAAAAAATTGGGACACTAAAGTAAAGGTGGTAGAGTTGTGAACCAATCCAACCATTCTAGAGAACAATTTGGAATTATGACCAAAGGGTTATAAAATTGTGCATACCCTTTGATCCAGCAACAAACACCATGATTGGGTCTATATCCCCAAAAGAAAAAAAAGTGGAAAGGACCTATTTTTATAAAAATATTTATAGCAACTCTTTTTTTGTGGTGGCAAAGAATTGGAAATTGAGGGCATGCCCATCAACTGGGGAATGGCTGAACAAGTTATAATATATGATTATAATGGAATACTATTGTGCTATGAGAAAGGATGCACAAGATGATTTCAGAAAAACCTGGAAAAACATACCTGAACTAATGCAAAGTGAAGTAAGCAAAACCAGGAAAACATTGTACACAGTAACAGCAATATTGCATGATGATCAACTATAAGTGACTTAGCTATTCTTAACAATACAATGATACAAGACAATTCCAAGACTCATGATGAAAAATGTTATTCACATCCAGAGAAAAATGATAGAATCTGAATGTAGACTGAAGCATACTGTTTTTCAATTTATTTTTTTGTCTGCTCTTTCACAACATGATCAATTTGGAAATATGTTTTGCATGATTACACATATATAATCTATATCAAATTGTTTACTATGTCAGGGAGGGAAATAATTTAAAACTCAAAAATTTTTTTTAATGATAAAAATTGTTTTTTTACATAAAATTGGGGAAAAATAAAATATTATCCAAAAATATTATTGCTTGTTAACTTGACTTAATTAAAGCCTTCCTCAAAGTTCTATAGCAGATGTACTTTCATTCTCCTCCCTCAAATCCATAATCCTTAACCCTCACATGGGATTTTCCTCCTTAGTTCATTTTCGCTAACTACTCTAGGGGATAATTGCTTCTCTCTCTCTCTCTCTCTCTCTCTCTCTCTCTCTCTCTCTCTCTCTCTCTCCATCATGGAGAAATCATGGGCCCTTCCTCACTATTCTGTTAGCACTGATAAGGAATACTATCTCCATTTCTTTAAAAGCATGAAGATGAGTATTCCTGATTCCAAGCCCAGGGCTCTATCCACTGCACCACCTAGCTGTCCCAGAGTCAGGAAGGCCTGAGTTCAAATCTGATATCAGACACTTACTAGCTATATAACTGTAGGCAAGTCACCTATCCCCATTTGTCTTAATTTTGTCATCTGTAAAATGAACTGGAGAAGAAAATGGCAAATTACCCCACTATCTCTGCCAAGAAGACCCCCGAAAGGGGTCAGGAAGAGTCAAACATGACTGGAAATGACTAAACAACAGCCACAAAGAACATAAAGGGGTCCAGTTAGGAAATAAAACAAAGAAACAGTCATTTTTTGGTTCATTTTGCCAACAACTCAGGAGTAACAAACTTTCTCTCTCTCTCCCTCCCTCCCTCCGTCCCTCCTCTTTCTTTTTCTTCTCTCTCCTTCCTTCTCAGAAGCAACAGAAAGCAGGAAGTGAATGGTTAGACAGTTAATAGAGAACTGCTTTCCTACCAAGTACAGCGGAATTGAGAGAAGAAAGTGCCATGGACTTTTGTTTAAAGGGAGGGAGTGCTTAGCATCCATTTCCATACTTGATCACTTCCATGGGCTCAGCTTCCAACTCCAAAGCCTTAATCATTCTCAACAGCAACCTCAGGGCAAAGGGGCCACAGAGGAGGTTCAGTGTCTGAGGAAAGTGTCCAGCGCTGACCTCTCACCCATAATCTTAACCTTCTACCTCACTTGGCCAAGATGGACTTGGATGCTTAAGTTGGGACTCATCATCTCTATTCCTTCCTTCAAGATGGAGTACAACCAGGCCTTATCATCTGCTCTGCCATTGCCTCCTAAGGTCCTCTAGGCCTCACTACCCATTCTGCCTCAATGCCCTCCAGATCCCTGGGATTATCATTTGATTCACTTATTTAAGCTAACAACCCATGGGCATTTTCTTTTTTCTATAACCAAACTTTCTTTTGTTTTTTGTTTTGTTTTTGTGGGTTTTTTTTAGTGAGGCAATTGGGGTTAAGTGACTTGCCCAGGGTCACACAGCTAGTAAGTGTCTGAGGCCGGATTTGAACTCAGGTACTCCTGACTCCAGGGCCGGTGCCCTATCCACTGCACCACCTAGCTGCCCCACCAAACTTTCTTTTACATTTCCCCCAGAATTAGTATGAGATTCTTAAAAGTAGGGACTCTTTTACTTTTTCTATTTATATCCTCAGGGATTAGCCTGTAGTAAATGCTTGCTAAAGTTTTTCATTTATTCACTCATTAATTCACTTGAAGAGTTCTCCTCAATTCCAAGGTCAAAATGTTACTCTATTCCCCTTAGAACCTTAGAATTTTGCTCATATCTAAATCACTATAGGAACAATAAAAGGGGCCCTCAGTTACTGTATGAGCATTCGGGTTAACAATACACACAAAATATGGCATGCCTTTTATTTCACCTGCAGAGAAAATGTAAATCATATGTAAGGCAATAAATAAAAACACTGTTCCTTCCCTATCAGATGAGCCCTACCTTACACCATAGATCTGCTTAGCTCTCTAGCCACTGTGTGGTTGAGGATTCCCCAAAAGGGGAGGACACCTAAGGCCAATAGAGAACTGACTCTTCATTCCCTGCCTCACTCCTATGTCCAATAAGGGGTCTACTAAGTCCCCTGGACTTAACAATACCAGTCTTTGATAGAGGGTCCTCAAAAAAGGAATACATTTGGAGTTTTTAGAAACTCCTTTTCCAATAGACCTGTAAAGTGTCCACGGCTCACAGTAGTAATGGGCCTTCATTACCAGATTTATATCTCTATATCATGGCTCTGTCCCTCAGTCTTTCTACCTATCTGGGGCTACATGGGTCCTACGTTTATCTCCAGGTTTCTGGGTCCAGGACCTGGGAATTGTCTAAGAAATCCATGCTCAAATTATACAGGAACCCCCCCCCCCTTCTCCCCAGGAGCTTGGCATGGTCCAGGAGTTTGGTCATTGGATATCCACTAGGCATTTCTTCTTTTTCTTCTTAGCTCTCTCCATGGCTGCAAACTCTAGGGCTGAGAGGTTCCCTGAGGAAGGTTGAATGGATAAAAAGGTTCTCACTTACCATCCAGGGACCAAAGTTAATTCTTTTCATAGACCCTCTTGTATAGATAGCATCTCTCTCAGTTTTGGTCTCTGTGTTCAGCTCTCCTGGTTTCTGGTCTGCTTCCTTATAAAAAAAGTCAATAAGCATTTATTAAGTAACTACTACATATGATGCACTGTGCTAAATGCTGAGGTAATAAGGAAAGGCAAAAGTAGTCCCTGCCTTCTAGGAGAGTTGGAAGAATGAGCAAACCAGACAAACAAACTAACAAAGAATATCACTATAAAAGGCTATTATGGTGACAGAGACACTCAAGACACAAACTCAGAAGGAAAGAATGAATCCAAAATGTCTACTTGCAAAGCTTCAAAGAGGATAGACTGGGAGATGATGTCAAAGGATAGGGATATAAAGCGAAGAGGAGAAGATGGAGTTCATAGTGGATGGCCTCTCTTGTCTCAGTCAAGTTTGAGGCCAGGTCTTTAGTTGTGAGGATAGGAGCAGGGTGTGGCATGAGAAGTTTAAGGAGATAAGGAGTAAGTTTAGAGTAACCTCTGGGGAGTGGGCAAGAGAATCAATTAAGAATGATTAAAAGTATTTCCTTGTTGCAATAAACATCCGGTTGAGAACAGACAACAAATTTGTAGTGGAGCTTAATGCTGATTACATGGTTGCTTGACTTTCTCCAACTTTGTTCAGTCTTACATGAATAGGATTAGACAATAGGGGGAAGAATCCTAGGTTGAAATTTAGCAAAGTATGAGGTGAAATAGGACAAAGGAACAAGAGATTTGAGAGTATAAGACAATTACAGAAGTGGTTAACCAAACCAGGCCAAATTGAAAATGGGTGAAAATGCAACCGAAATGAGAGTGATGGCCTGGGATTATATTGAGAGGTGGAAGGATTGGCGTTACAGTGAAAATGAAGAATAATTTTAGGACTAATCCATAGAGGAAATGATAGAAAACTATGATCAAATTATGGAATTCTAGAGTTCTTGATCATGGAAGGGGAGAATTTCTAGGTAACAACATGATCAAGAGTGTGACTTTCCCTATACGTGGCTGAGGTAAAGAGGATTGAGTTGGGAGTTGAGTATTGGGGAAGCATAAAAATATATACTGAAATCCCTTAGTATAAGATAGGGAGTTAGAGCAGTGAAGAAGACAGTGAGTGAAATACTGAACTATTTAAGGAGAAAATATTGGGTTGGGGCAGCTAGATGGCGCAGTGGATAGAGCACCGGCCCTGGATTCAGGAGTACCTGAGTTCAAATCCGGCCTCAGACACTTGACACTTACTAGCTGTGTGACCCTGGGCAAGTCACTTAACCCCCATTGCCTAAAAAAAAAAAAAAAAAGAAAAGAAAATATTGGGTCTAGAGTTGCTATAGTGAATCCAAATGTATTTTACACCTGAAATATGATGAGGTGTGAATTCTGTACTATTTTATTGCCTGAGATTTCTAGTTCTGGTAGGAATTATTAGAGCAAACACTTTAATCATATCTGAAAGTAATTTCTTCAGAGACATTAGCAATCATTTTTGAAGACTCTGAATATGTTAGCCTAAAAATGATGAAAAAGGGGGAAATTACACTTGAGTTTGAAAGTTGTTTTTGTCCATTTTCATGATTTAAAATGTTTACTTACACTAGCAATCACATTAAAATAATAAATAAATTCATTTGGAAATAAAATAAGTGAAAACTTTGATCCAAGAATAAATATCAAGGATTAATGATTGGTTTCAACATTCTGGATGCAAGAAAACAAGTAACTGGTAACTTTATCAAGTATTATGTATTATGGGCTATTTGCATTTGTTTATTCAATTGAGGGTGAAAAATAACTTTATCTCTGAAATTGGATTTCTGAAAACATTTAAGTACACAGAAAACATGCAGAAAAATCAAATTAGGTTGAATTGAATTCTATTAAGGTTTATAATGCATACAGAAAGCTATTGTTATCACTTGTCTAGATCTGCCAAAAACTAAAAGTAGAGTCTGGGATTTTTTTTGAATCAAGTTAAGAGTATTACATCCTGCAATTCCCCAAAGGTTCCCACAGTTTTCTATATTTTCACTTCACCTATCCACATTGGTAGAAACAATAGTTTATCTCTTTTTTCAAGATAGCAAATATTAAAAACCAGTGTGAAAAAAGTATAGGGGGAGGGTCCGAGAGGTGAATAATATATCACCTCTTTATATATGAAAAGGTTAGAGAGTATGTTGATAAAATAACCAAGTTCTCTCTGGCTGTCAAGAAGTTAGCTACCCTCTCCCCTCAATCTTCCCCTTGTGAGTGGGTATTGCTTTTCTCTCTTTGATGTCAAAGATGTATATATGTGGACTATCCAATCAGATCCAGGCTTCAGCCTCATCCTACTGGCTATATATTTCATTGATTCATTTACAAAATATTGTATAAAACTATATTCAGAAAAATAGGAACAAAAAAGGTAAATATCAATGCATTCAGCACAATTCAGTTGCATTTCACATAATCCTCAAACCATATTATGACCCTTCCCCCAGAATAGGCAGGCAAAAAACCCTTCAGTTCCCCCAGGCATTTCCATGGAAAATTGGCAAGTGATTCACTCAGGCCTTTTTTTCACTCTGGAATAAAATTTCTTGGTAGATGAGGGTCCTGTTCTTTGATGTAATAAAGAAACTCAGAGCTCCTGGCTGCTATCTCCTGAGTATATGGGTGGTCCAGAACTGGTTATGTTTTTACTTTTGAGTCTCTAAGTCTCCTTCCCAATTGGCATCACTTCTGAGTGATAGAGTTTCTCTTTGTCTCCCTTCAAGTGTGTGCCCTTTAATTCTATCTATAGTGCCCCTTTCATATCAGACAATTCTAATGAGAATTTCAGTAGAGGATCAAAGCATCTGACTTCCATGGTCCTACTGATGCAGTTGGAGGAAGAAAAGCCCCAGTTCTTGCATGTAGGTCAACATTTTTCTTTTTTTCTGTTCACCATCAAAAATTTCTCTTCTCTGTTCTGATGGTTCATTTTGGTCCCTCACCCTATACCCTCTCTGTGGTAAGTACCTCCTAGGGTTGTGTGAGATTAAAATGAGATAATATTTGGGAGGTGCTTAGCATAGAGTGCTCTATAAAGGTTTATTTCCTTCCTCCTCTCAGTTAGGGCTACTCTGTATAGTCCATGATGCATTGCTATCAACATCAAGCAAGTGTTTGGCACTCTTTTCATCTTGAGAACTCCTATTAGGATTCCCATCAGCATCCTTGGGAGTTCTAACACCCTCATTGCCCCATCATGATTCCCACCTGCTCTCCCTAGTCTGAAAGGTACTCCTTGGGTCCTACTTTACATATTTTAGTAGAATTTTATTCTGTGGTGATAAGAAGAGTTCACATAGTGTAACACACCACGAAAATAAAGTGCTCCTCCATCTTGTCAGTGTTCACATATGACTTGCTGTTTGACATATAAGAGAATGCACTCCTGTATATGTCCTGTATGTCACATTACTCTACCAATTTTTCTTTTTTTAAAATAACATTCATCATAGGCTTTTGCATGACAATATGGCTATATGCCATGTGCCAAGAGGCAGATCTAGAGGCTTGGCCTGTGCAAATGATATTTTCAGGATGCTAGATTGGATCAAGGTTATCTCTAAAATTAAAGTCTACCTCACATGAGGGCTCTTGAAGTCAACCCTAAAACAACCTCTAGAAATATCCATTACAATAACCTGGGGCTAAACCACATTTATCTAAATGGCCTCTACCCATACTCTTGGTCTTGACCTGAAAGTGGATTGGTTTTTTAAATTTGGAAGTAAGGCCCTTGGGGTAAGGAAGGGGGAGGAGGAGTGGCCTAATATTAGGCAACAACCAACCTAATGAATTCTTCTTAACATTGGATTTCTAAAGCAATGAAAACAGGTTCCAAACAAATCAGATATGTTCTGTTTATTCCATTAGTTTGCTTTTTCATGGAAGGTTGAGTACATAAAAGATCTCAGAGAGGTCTTGTTGCAAAGGGGTAGTTCTGTTTCCTTTATTCAAATTAATAATATGGCCAGTCTTAGTAGAAAGTAAAGCTGGAAAAGAAGAGATAGTAACATCTCTACTAAATATGGTGGAATCATTGTCAAAATTGGCTGGTCTGAGTGTTTTTTTTGTAAACTCTCTGCAAGGATACATTAATTAATTAAGCTAGTTTATTTATAGTCAATGGGATATCAAGTTTACTACCTTCCTTGTGAGGAAAGAGAGATGTCTGACAAATGTCATTATCCATTTATTAGTACAGAGAGGGCATTCTTTTTTCTTTTATGAAGCCCTGAACTAAAACCTATTTTAATCCCTGACCAGACTTACCTTCATCAATTATTTTAAGTGTCTCATTTAATAGAACCTTTGATTTCCAAGCGTCTCTTTCCTTTTATTTCCCACTGGAGAACTGATGTCTAGTACTTTTTTGCCAAGAAGCTTTTCTTGCAAATGGGCAGCTCCAAAACAATTTCTAAGTTAGCTCTGTTTGATGATGTTTCCATACCAAGCCAAAAAGGTCTCATTACTTATGATAAATTTCTGGTAAACATGAAAAGTTCTAAGAATTGAGGCTTGTAGGGGCCAAATTTTAATTGGGGAGTGTTAGCTAGGCAACTTGCCACAATATTGGGGCAAGGAAGAAGACCAACAGCCTCCCTCAAAAACAGAACAGGGTTTATTAACAAGAACAAACTTAAAAACATAAGCAAGATCAGTAGAATTAAGGGAAAGGAAAAAAAAATGGGGGAAGGGAAATGATACAACCTGAATAACACCACTGCCCAGGAATCAGCTGAGAACACACAGCTATGTCCTGTCGCCTTCCAGCTTTAAGCTAGAATGGCAAAAACTCCTCCCTTCTCCTTCCCACAGACCCCAGCCTGACCACATACAGCCCCAAGCCAATTGGTTGGCAGCCCTGACTGACAGTCTCATGACTGCCCTCACTGGGCTTCCAGTCATTATAATTTTGCCAGGCCTATGGCAACAGCTACAACCAGTGGGTGAAGCACCATGCTGTTTGTGGAGGTGCTGCGCCTGAGCCCCAGGCCAGTGTGTGCACTGAGGTTTTTTAATTCTAGCCAAAAGATGGGGTCATAAACCCTCAAATAACAATTAATTCTTTACAGGCTTATGTTTTCAACATAGATAGATAGGAAATTAAAAAAAAATTTAAAGAGCTAACATAAATCACTGAAGATTCAAATTGAGAGACCTCAGGTTATAGACAGAATTTTAGAATGGAAAAGAATATTAGGAATCATCCAGTACGATTCCCCCATTTTCTTCTGACCCCTGCCTCCCCCAATCTGCCCTCCCTTTTATCAACCCCCCTCTCTTTTCTTTACCCTTTTCTCCCCTGCCTCTGCCCTCCCTTCTATCAGTGCCCCACCTTTTCTCCTTATCCTTTTACTTCCCTAAAGAATAAGCTTCATCCAAAGGAGCATATATGTTATTCCCTCTTTGAACCAAATCTGATGAGAGTAAGGTTGAAACAATTTTCACCCCTCCCTTCTTTTCCTCTATTGTAATAGGTTTTTTGTGCCTCTTCATATGATGTAATTAACTCCATTCCTCTTCTTCCCATATACTCCTTTTTTACCCTTTACTTTTCTTTATATCATCACAACAAAGACAATTTATGTTTATATCCTCTATGTATACTCCTTCTGTCTGTCCAAATGGAGATACAGTTCTCAAGAGTTATAAGTATTATCTTACCATGTAGGGATATAAATAGTTTAGCCTTATTGAATAAAATTTTTCCCCTGTTTACCTTTTTTTTTTTTTTTTTTTTTTTTTTTTTTTTTTTTTTTTTTTTTTTGTACGCTAAGACTATTTTTTAATGTTTGAATAAAAAAGTTATTTCTGATTTTTTTTAAAAAAGTAAAATTGAGCAGAAAAAATGTAATCTTGTTCTTGGTCAATGATACCTGTAGCTGAAACAGCTGTTCAGACCACAAGATCATCTCCATGATATAACCATTCACCTGGTAGCCACCTGCTCTATTACAGGCAAAATACCTAAAAGGAAATAAATTCTTGAGTACTGTGTTTAAAAACTAAAAATTTGTAGGAGATGGGATTATAAAGTAATGAGACTTCTTTTTAATTAACAGACCAGAATATACACATTTACATAAGGGTTGTCCTCAAAGTTGTCCCTATTCTAGTACTGATTCCAGTGTTTAAGACAAGTTTGGATTCTTATTTTAGTGGTTGTATCTAAAACCCATTTACACCATACAACAAAATTAGTCATTACTTATGCAGTTTTGATAAGAAAGAAAAGTCCACACTATGATCCTATCAGTGCTCACTACCTCTTCCCATACACAAATTTTGAAATTGCTATATTTCCCCTAGCCTTCAAAAAAGGAATGAAAACAAAACAAAATTTCAAACTCATCTTTCATTCCTTTCTTCCATCAGACATCACTCTGTTAGGAGGGATAATTGAAGACTAGATAGAATGTAACCAATAAAAGGATGTTCTTGAGCAGTTCTTGGAAAGTCACAAATTTGGCCCCTTGATTGAAAGAGTATGTGCATTCTAGAGTCTGCTTGTGGATAACTAGCTCTGGAAATTTCTTGTTCTCCACAAAATGATTTTCAAAATAAATCTTTCAAGATAACATCACCATAGTCATTGGAAAACCATGTCAGAACTGCAATAGCTAAGAGGAAAACCAACATGCTATTCCAAATAAGATGCTTCGAGGTATAGTTTTGGAATTTTCTCCCATGACCTTCAGCTTTAAACCAATCTACCACTTCCTTGAAGTCAAATGGCTGTGGTTCATAACCCAGTTCCTTCTTAGCCTTTTCCATGCTGAAATAGTGTGTGACCCCAGTTTTATAGACTTCTGCTCTGGTGAGGAAAGGCTGAAAATTATAAAACCTGCCCAAGAGGAAGTAAACCATCTCTGTCATGAAAGCAATAAAATAAATGAGGCTTAATGGTAGGCGTATGGTGGGGAATGGATAACCCAACCCTTCAACTAAAGGCCGGAAGAATTCGAAATTGTTCACTGGTCTTCCATCAGAGATAAAATAAGGCTGCCCAGAGGCAATGTGTTTCTTGTCAGCTTTCAATGCCTCTGAGGCCAGGATGTGGGCTTGTATCAAGTTATCCACATGGACAAAATCTACCAAGCTCTTGGGATCCCCATACACAAATTTGAAGAGGCCCTTTTCTATATATCTCACTATCCTGGGAAGATGCCTTTGTTCTCCAGGCCCATAGATACCAGCTGATCTCAAAACACAGGTTCTTAAGACACCAACTCCTCCTTCCAAGGCTGTGTCATTTGCCTCCAGTACTTTTTTCTCCGCAACAGATTTGGTACGGGAGTAGTGATCAGGGTGAAGGTGAAGAGGTAGGTAAGGGAGAGACTCGTCTCCATTCATTATAACTTGGCCTCCAAACACCACGTTATAAGTACTAGTATAAACCAGTCTTGGCACTCCTTTCCTTCTGCAAGCCTGGAGTACATTTTCTGTGCCTTTTACATTGACATCTTCAATACGCATATGATTCAATTGTTCCTTTCCAGACATGCCAAAGGAAGCAATATGGAAAACACAAGTAACGTTTTGCATGGCTTTCTCTAAATCAGCAACATGGCAAATATCACCACATATCACCTTCATCCCCTTGGGAAGATCATGAATAGGATTGTTGACATCAAACAGAATAACAGCGATACCCTTCTTGCATAGTGTACAACCCAAACGGAAACCAAAGTAGCCACCTCCTCCTGTAATAAGTACTGTTTCCTTAGGAGACTTTTGGAGGTCCATGTCTGTGTGCTCAAGCAATTTAAGTGAACCTACGGGCCAGGCCGACTGACAGAGTGCCTCCCCTGTTTACCTTTTTATACTTCTCTTGAGTCTTGTATGTTAAGATTAATTTTTCTATTCAGTTCTGGTCTTTTCAACAGGAAACCTTGAAACTCCCCTGTTTCATTGAATATCCATCTTTTCCCCTGAAAGAGAATGATCAGTTCTGCTGGGTAGTTCATTCTTTGTTGTAATCCAAGCTCCTTTGCCTTCTGGAATATAATATCCCAAGCCTTGTGATCCTTTAATATTGAAGCTGCCAAGTCCTGTGCAACCTTGACTGTGACTCCATGATATTTAAATTGATTCTTTCTGGCTGTGTGGAGTATTTTCTCCTTCACCTGATAATTCTGGAATTTGGCTACAATATTCCTTGGAGTTTTCCTTTTGGGGTCTCTTCTAGGAGGTGATCAATGGATTCTTTCAATGACTATTTTATCCCCTGATTCTACAATATCAGGGCAGTTCTCCTTGATAGTTTGCTGGAATATGGTATCTAGACTCTTTTTCTGATCATGACTTTCAGGCAGTCCAATAATTCTCAGATTGTCTCTCCTGGATCTATTTCCCAGGTCAGTTGTCTTTCCAATGAGGTATTTCAAATATTCTTCTATTTTTTCATTCTTTTGATTCTGTTTGACTGATTCCTGGTGTATCATGGAGTCATTAGCTTCTATCTGTCCAATTCGAATTTTTAAGGTATTGTTTTCTTCAGTAAGCTTTTGTACCTCCTTTTCCATTTGGCCAAATGAATTTTTTTAAGGAATTGATTTCATCAATCTTGGTGCTTCCTTTTCTAAGCTGTTAATTCTTTTTTCATAATTTTCTTGTGTTGCTTTCATTTCTCTCCCCACTTTTTCTTCTACCTCTCTCAATTGACTTTTTTTTAAGTGTTTTTTTCTTTTTCTTTTCCTTTTGTTTTTTTTTAGTGAGGCAATTGGGGTTAAGTGACTTGCCCAGGGTCACACAGCTAGTAAGCGTCAAGTGTCTGAGGCCGGATTTGAACTCAGGTACTCCTGAATCCAGGGCCGGTGCTTTATCCACTGCGCCACCTAGCCACCCCTCTCAATTGACTTTTAAAATCCTTTTTGAGCTTTTTGGTCTTAAGACCAATTCATCTTCCCACTTGAGGCTTCACATGTAGGCAATTTGAGAGAATTATCTTCATCTGAGTATGTGTTTAGCTCTTCCCTATTGACACAGAAGCTCTCAATGGTAAGAGCCTTTTTCTATTTCTTACTCATATTGTGACTTATTTTTTAAAGTTGAGGTCTACTCCTGGGGCATAAGAGTCACTGTTTTAGGCTTCTTGTGCTGAGGGATAGGGGCTGTGTCACTAGATTTCTACTCTGAGGTCTCTATGGCTTGTGGATTTCTCTCTGCCCTGGGCTTGCTCCCTGAGCTTGCTCCAGGTGCTGGGATGGGCCAGACCAGTCATGCCTGTCCCATGGGTGGCCCTCCAGCTGGCAGCCTGCCCTCTCCACTGGTGCTGGTGGATCTCACAACTGACATGCTGCACCAACAGATTGCTGAGCCAGGATCAAGTGGCCTCAGTTGCTGTGCTGTGTCCAAGAGCTTCCTGATGACTTGCCCAGACCCCCTCCGTGCAGTGCTGCACTGTGTGAGCTGTACTGTGCTCCCCTTTTGCTTGTGGGAAGACTGTGTCTGTCTTTTTGTAGGTTCTGTAGTTTCAGAATCCATTTAGAGGCTTGATTTAATGTTCTTTTTGAGGGAACCACAGGAGAGCTCAGGCAACTTGCTGGCTTCTCTCTGCCATCTTGGCTCTGCCCCAACTCTCATTTTCTATTTGACAAAATTGTGGACCAGAAAGGAATCAGAGAAAGTAATCTACTAAAGGTGCCACCACATGGTCATTATGGAATTGGGATTAAGACCAATATCTCTTGACTTAAAGCTCAATGTTCTTAGCATTATTCTATAAAGTATACACTCCTTTAGGACAAAGGGAATTTTGTGTTGTTATTTTTTTATTGTATCCAAAGTACCCAGGACAACATCTGGCATATTGTAAATATTAATAAAGATGGACTGAGTTGAATTATACTACCCTATCCCATCCTTTCTCTTAACTGGAAAGAGTTGAATTTTTGTTTTGTTTTGTTCTTAAGTCAAAAACATGGGTAATTGAGGAAACATAGGCAAAATAATTGAAACAAAATTTCTGGATAGTGTGTTCTTCAGAATAAGTTTGACAGCAAATTAGAGAACATGGTCTAGGTGAGATACATGGACCTCTTTCAACATCTTTATTTCTTCCCTTGTTTTCCTCTCCTTCCATCAACATCCTGCTACCTCCTTTTTCCCTCCATGGCAAATCACAGAGACTTTTGCAAATGAAGAACACACAATTAGATTCCAATTTTCCATTTTCTTGGATGAGCTAAGCTTGTATGTATCTCCATTTGAAAATGTTTATAAGTAAATTATACCATCTAATAGGTTCCCCCCTTAACTTAATTTACCTTTGTCACTAAATATGAAACCATGAGTAATCTAAGATGGGTGGTCAATGCACTTTAGAAAACCATTGGGAAACAAGCAGATAATACATTTTAAGCTTTTCTGAATGCAACCTATCTGCCCATTTTTATGAGCCCTGAATAAATGGCCAAAAATTCAGTCTTTGTCTGGAGTTAATGGCCTGCACAGTCTTGTTATGGCATCTCTCATTAAATATTAAATTGAATATTTATGAAGTCCTCAAAGTTCATGCCAAATTAGTCTTAGTAACAGGGATATGTTGGGTTTTATTATCACTATTAACTTTAAGAGATCACAAGCTTAAGAAATGAATGTTTTGTATATCTGGAACGAGAAAATAGATTCTATGCTGGTGATACCATGCAGGATATTTAAGGAGTTTCCTTTATAATGGAAGACCTTGGGAAAACATGTGTATATTCACATTTATTTATATGTAGGACCTGTGTTTGTGTGTATGCACATGCATCTGTATAGATGTGTCTCTATATTTCCCCCAGCAGAAAAATGGCAGAGGGCATTGCTAACTGGGCTAGTCTTCTTGGCATAAGCATGCATTGCGTTGATGGTGCATGCACACTGCATACAAGTTTTACCAATCCAGTGTGAGTTAACCAGAACGAGGCTTAGGCAGCTGCCATGGACTTCTGCCTCTTCCTGTAATTGGGGAGGACAGCCATCCCTATATATACCCTTCACAAACTTTATATAAGCTTTTTCAAAGCCAATGGAAAGGATTTCCTTTTGATTTTGCATATACATTTTTAAAATATATTCTAAAAATAAAATGCTCATATATCTAAGCTTTGCTTCACATCATTTGATTCATTTGCTCCTAGGAAGAAAACTGGCAAGTTCTCTTATTGTCACATCCTGAAACCATCCTTGGAGCTAAATTTGGAGGCACTGGCCTTGCCTCATTTGGGCATACGTGCAATGAAATCGACATTAAATGACTCAAAATGAGGGATGGAAGGGAATAAGCATTTATTAAGTGCCTACTATATGAGAGGCACTGTGCTAAGTGCTTTATAAATACTACCTCAATTAATCCTCCCAACAACCATGAGAGGTGGATTTAGTCAGTGTCCCCATTGTACAATTGAGAAAACTCAGGAAGATAGCAGTTAAATGACTTGCCCAGGGTCATACAATTAGTAAGTATCTGAGACTAAACTTTAACTCAGGTCTTCCTTAGTTGAGGCCCAGCATTCTATTCACTATGCCACCAGCTAAAATGAGTGGAAATTAGGAGGAATAAAAAACCTAGAGATTTCCTTTGATAGACCTTCTGGAACTTTGAAAGGAGAAAAACCTAACCTACTTTTGTCTACTACCGAGACCAAACGATAAAAAAAAAGAATTAACCATCAAAATCAACTGGAAGCAAGATGAAAAGTTAATGCCTTAGTACCTGGGATTCCCCCAGCTTCTGGTGGCTTCCATTCCAAATTACCTAGTATTTATCTTGACTCTATTTTGTAAATGCTTATTTTTATACATGTTTTTCTTCCAGATAGACTATAAGCTTCTGAGTGCAGGAAAAATTTCATTTTTAAAATATCTTTAGTTTAAAATATAACTGCAGCACAGTTATACCTGTACACAGTTGTACACAGGTATGTATGTATTGCCACAATATAACTGTAGCACAGTGCTTGGCACATGATAGCTGGCTAATAACTGCATATTGTTTTATTGAATGCTTCTGGGTATGAGGTGGAAAACACCATAGCACTTCAAACATGACTAGTCCTTGCCCAGTCTAAGAGGGAAGGATTTAAGCATATAATTTCCTACAGACTAAATGGCAGTAATCATTGGGGATGGTGTTTAGTGATTCTGACATTGAAAGACCTTTCATCCAATTGGCTTCTCAGGATTCCATGACTGCCAAAATCTTCCAAAGGCTAGTCATTAATGATGATCAATATTCCTCAGACATCCCCCCAGAAACTCCCTCTGCCAATTCAATTACCATGACTAAATTTTTATGGACAGCATCAATTACATTAGAGACTGAGGTTTCAGAAGTTCTATGACAGATGCTCAGAGGTTTCCCTGTTGGCAAAGAAAAAGCATACTTCCCCAGTCTTTAGTAATTAATGATAATAGCAAATGGCATCCATATATCCATGGAAGATTTATTTACTTAGTGCTTAGTGGGAACAAGAAAGAATCAGCATCAGGAACTGCCACAAAAATTAGAGATTCTTTCCATGCTAAATTAATGAGTTGTATGGTAGGGGGAGTTGAGCCAACTGTACTAAAACATAGAATGTCTTCCTTGGAGTTTTTTAAAATTAATTATTTTTTCATAACAAAATAGTTAAAGCAAATACACTCACACATGTGAAAAAAGAGATGATAGATGACAGATAAAAGGTGATAGACAAATAGAGTGGTTGATAGACAAGACAAATAGATGGTAGTTAAATAGATGAAACCGACAGACAGATAAACAAACCAATAGATGAACAGATAGTCCAACATATAGGTAGGAAGGTGACAGATGATAGAAAGATAGTAGGTGATAGCTAGATAAATAGATAGGAAGGGAGAAGGGGAGAGAGAGAGAAACAATGAAAAATTGGCAAAGCCATAAAGATCGTTGTGAATGTATGCACTGGCTATTATTTACTTTTCCAATTTCCCATGTTTAAAAAAATGGAAGACTTTAATTGATCAGGTTGTAGTCAGTGTATAAATTGCCCTTTTGGCTCCACCTCTTTTGCTCTGTTTTTTTTTTTTACTATGTGGAAGGCACTGTGCTAATCTCTAAGGATACCAAAGCAAAAATCACATAGTCACTGCTCTCCAAAGTTTTTGTTCTCCTAAGGTTGAGGTATTAACAAATGGGGGAGGAAAGGCTGAGCATCAGGCTTGGACACATGGTTGAGTGGGCACCTGAGTCTTAAGGAATATAAAGATTCTTTTTTTGGGGGGGGATATAAAGATTCTGAAGGGAATTGAAGAGAGGGAATTTGAGGCAAGGCAGATGGCATGTGCACAGAGGTGGGAGATAAAATACTAAATTTGGAGAGAAGTCAATAGTCCCATTTGGCTGGACCATGCAGTGTGTGAAAGGGAGTGATATGAAATAAGTTTGGAAAGATTGGGTTGAGACACACCGTAAAGAGCTTTAAATGTCAAGCTTAAGTATTTGCATTTTATCTGAGATGCAATGGGGAATAACTAAAGGTTTTTGAGCAGGGAAAAGTCATGGCCAGACTTTTGCTTTATTAAGATTATTTTGGCAACTGTGCAAATAATCTTTTGTGGAAGACAGAGATTAATAGCAAATATTAAAATAGCTTGGCCAAGGGGTGAAGAAAACCTGAACTAGGACAACAGTTCAGTGAATGGAGAGATGGGGAGATACAGGAGATGTTATGGAGGTAGAATTGGCAAAATTTCGCAACTGGCTAAATGTAGGGGATGACAAATAGGGAAGAATCAAGGATGACTTTGAAGTTATTTACCTACGTAACTGGGTCAACAGTAGTGACCTTTACAGGAAGAGGAAAATTTAGAAGAAGGAAAGAATTAAGGAAGGAAGTTCTGTGTTTGGCATATTGATTTTGAGGTGTCAATCATCCATATGGGAATATCTAGCAGATTCTTGTAACATGGAATTGTAGAACAAGAAAGAAATTAGAGTTGTATGTATATATGTATTATTATGTATGTACATGTTATGTGTATTGTGTATGTGTATATCCACACACATATTAATATATATACATACATGTGTGTACATATATATCTACAACACACTTGTGTGTGTGTATATATATGTGTGTGTGTGTGTTTATATATACATATATGTGTGTGTGTATCAGCTAGGTGGCATAGAGTACCTGGCTTGGAGTCAGGAAAGCATTTTCCTAAGTTCAAAATCTGGAATCAGGTACTTACTAACTATGTGACCCTGACCATGTTTGCCTCAGTTTCTTCATCTATAAAATGATTTAGAGAAGGAAATGGCAAACCACTCCAGTATCTCTGCCAAGAAAACCCCAAAAGGGGTTGAGAAGTGTCAGACACAATTGAAAAATGACTAAACATACCTATATATATATATATATATATATGTGTGTGTGTGTGTGTGTGTGTGTGTGTGTATGTATGTATGTATATGTATATATATGGGTATATACATACACATATACATGCATGCATACATACATAAATGCACATATACATATAGGGAGTAAGGGGGTGAGTGTGATGAGTTGAAGACGATGGGGAAGTTTCAAGCTCAGGTTACTGGAAGGATGGGTGGTGCCTTGGACAGTAATAAGGATTCTTGGAAGGGGGGAAGGTTTGTGGGGAAAGTTCTATTGGGGGAGTTCTATTTCGAGATTTATTGAATTTGAGATGCCTACAGAACATCCAATACAAGATATTCAAAATGGCAGGAAATCTTTCCTCCTGAAATACCATGTTGTGTCTCTTTAGGTAAGGATACTAGGGTCACAAATTTGGTATAGAAGTAAGGCAAAGAATCTTGCTTATTCCTTTTTCACTTTTCAAGTACTTAAAAGGCTGGCATGGAGTCACAAAGAGTCAGACATGACTGCAAAACAATTCAACATAACAACAACATGTGGAGAAAGGATTAGATTTGTTCTGCTTGGCCTCAGAGAAGACACAAGTAGGAACAGTGGGTGGAAGCTACGAAGTGGACAATTTGGTTCTTAATGTGAGGAAAATCTTAAAAATAAGAGCCAGCGCAAAGCAGCAAGGACTGCTTCAGATGGTAGAGGGCTCCCACCTCCTACCTCCATACTGGAGGTCTTCAAAGAGAAGGTGGGTGACCACTTGATAGGCATGTCAGTGAGGACATCCTTGGACGAAATGTCTCCTGAAGTCTCTTCCAAATTTGAGTGGTTTTGATGCTGTGAGTCATTCCATTAACCAAGGAGGGCATGTTTAGCCAGCACTAAAAACATCAGAGCTTTTCCCACCCACATCCTCTATTTTCTCCCCTTGGAGCTCAACATATGCTCAGCCTAAAGATTGCTTGGCTACAGACTCCAACAATTTCCTAGAGAATACCGGATCATCCAAGGCAATCAGTGACTATTAGAGAAATGTGCATAGCTCAAGTACTGGGTTTGAATCTGGACTGGAGGTACTTCCTCTTCAGTACTAGTATTGTGTATCTAACCCTACTCATATTCACCACCACAGGAAATTTCCCAGGTCTTACCTTTTCAGAGATATGCTGATTTAGAGAAATGGGCATAATCCTAGCAAGGAGGCATAGGCTTCATTTCCTAGAATTAGCTGTGGTGTCAGTAAATGCAGGTAATTAGGGAAGAAGGAAAAGAGGAATGCCACCTAGAAAATTAAATGGTAAAAATATATAGGTGGTGAGTGTAGACTACTAGAAATTTAAAAGTGAAAGTGGGGAGAGAAATAGGATGATACCTTAATGGAGCAGCAGAGCCAAGGGAATTCTCATTTTTCTTTTTTTTTTTTTTTTTTTTTTTACATTATGAGATATTTTATTTTTTCCGTTACATGTAAAGATAGTTCTCAACTTTTGTTTATACATGCTTTACAATTTCAGATTTTTCTCCCTCCCTCCCTCCCCTCCCTCCCCCCTCCCCTAGACAGCAGGTAATCTGATATAGGTTATATCTATATATATCTATACATATAGATATATATATACACACACATATATATACACATAATAACATTAATCCTATTTCTGCATTAATCCTGTTACAAGAGAAAGAATCAGAGCAGTGATGCAAAACCTCAAAATAGAAAAAAAAAACAACAGCACCCAAAACAAAAGAAATAATATGGTTCAATCAGCATCTATACTCCACAGTTGAGGCATAGGTTTTAATCTTGCCTCAGAAACTTATTAGCTGTGTGATCATGGAAGGGTTGCTTCAATTTCTTCATCCATAAAATAGAAATAATAACGTTTATGGTACCTTGCCAATCTCATAGGGTTGTTGTGAGGGGTGCTTTATCTCAAACTGCTATATAAATTGAGTTTTGGGGGACATCTTCCTCAAAAACTTTTTCAAAAGTATTTATTTTATTCTGAACCTAAGAAATAAAATAAGCATTTACATGACTTAAGTTTTTGGGATATGAATTCATTATTTGGTAAAAATTCTTGGGAAAACTGGAAAGTGATCAGACAGAAATTGAGCATAGACCAATATATTACACCATTTACCGAGATAAGATAAAAATGATACATGACCTAGATATATATAGAGAGATTATGAAATCTTCTTACATCCCTATTTCTGTTGGTAGAACTAACCTCCAATTCCCCAGGATCAAAACTTCAGTGTCCTTTTTGACTCTTTCCTTCCCTTTAGTTCTCAGATCCAAACCCAATATTGCCAATTGTTTTTTTCATCATTTAATTTTATTAATTTTCCATTTACATGTAAGGGTAGTTTTCAACACTCATTTTCATAAGATTTAGAGTTCCAAATTTTTCTGCCTTCCTCCCTCCCTTTTTTCTGCTGAAAGATTATGCTGAGTTTTGCTAGGTAGGTTATTCTTGGTTGTAATCCCATTTCCTTTACCCTTTGGAATATCATATTCCATGCCCTCTGGTCCTTTAATGTAGAAGCTGCTAGATCTTGTGCTATCCTGACTGGGGCTCCACAGTACTTGAATTCTTTCTTTTTGGCAGCTTGCAATATTTTCTCCTTGATCTGAGAGCTCTGGAATTTGGCTATAATATTCCTAGGAGTTTTCTTTTGGGGATCTCTTTCTGGAGGTGATCAGTGGATTCTTTCAATTTCTATTTTAGCTTCTTCTTCTAGAATTTCAGGGCAATTTTCCCTGAGAATATCTTGGAAGATGGTGTCTAAGCTCTTTCCTTGATCATGGTTTTCAGGTAGACCAATAATTTTCAAATGATCTCTCCTGGACCTATTTTTCAGGTCAGCAGTTTTTCCCAGAAGATATTTCACATTGCCTTCTATTTTTTTTACTTATTTGGATTTGCTTTCTTGTGTCTTGGTTTCTCATAAAGTCACTGGCTTCCATTTGTTCAATCTTAATTCTTAGGCAATTATTTTCATCAGAGAGCTTTTGTACCTCCTTTTCCATTTGACTTTTCAAGCTGTTGACTTTTTTCTCATGTCTTTCCTGCATCACCCTCATTTCTCTTTCCATTTTTTCCTCTACCTCTCTAATTTTATCTTCAAAGTCCTTTTTGAGCACCTTTATGGCCTGAGACCAATTCATATTTTTCTTGGAAGCTTTAGATATAGGGGCCCTGATGTTGACATATTCCTCTGAGGGTGCCCCTTGGTCTTCCTTGTTACTGAAAAAACTTTCTATGGTCCTCACCTTTCTCTGTCGGCTCATCTTGCCTTTCTTTTACTAGACTTTTAACTCCTTAAAGTGGGGCACTGTTTCCAGGCTGCACTATCCCAAGCTTAAGAAGTCCCAGGTGGTATGATTTAAGGAGAATCAGGTTCTTCCCTCGCCAGGCCTGTTTCCTGGTCCTAGATGACCCCAGACCAACTTGCCAATCAATCAGCTTTGTGTGTTGTTGTTAGCTCCAAAGAACCTGTGCCCCTCCCCCACCTGGGCCACTTCTACTCGAGCCTACCACCTGGTTCTCAGTAGGGGTGTAGAATCCAAGTTCTGCCTTAGCACCAGCATAGACCCCTATAGTCTCTCCCCTGCCCAGGGCTCAGCCCATTCACCAGACTGTGAGCTTAGTTCCAGACAGCACTGGAGCTTCAGCTGATTCAATATACCAGCCATTTTAGCCCTCCCTGCTCTGGGGGTCTGCTTCTCTGGTGAGGACTTCCTGAGACTGGATCTGTGTTAGGGTGACTGTGGGGTTGGGCCTGACTCCTGTATCAGCACAGCAGCTCCCTCCTTCTGACCTTCCAAGCCGTTCTTGGTTAGAAGATGATTTCAGCACATTCTTCTGTGAGTTTTGCTGCTCCAGGCATTTTCCTATGACCTTATTTGGATGTTTTTTGGAGCGATTGTGTCATGAGTTTGGGAGCTCACTGCCTTTCCTCCACCATCTTGGCTCTGCCCCGGAAGTCTCTATTGCCAAGTATTCGCAATATTGTAATCATCTTACTCATCTGTCCCTTCTTTCCTACCTTCATAGCCACCACTCCAGTTCATCTTCATCATCTCTATTATAATAGCCTCCTAACATATCTCCCTCATTCCAAGTTCTACTATCTATAATTTACCTTTAAGACTTCATCATCTATATTTTTTCTAGACTGTAACATGCATAGAGTACATTTTTACAATGCATCCTTCCTATCACTTCTATCTCCTGTTAAAAAACGTCCAATAGGGGCAGCTAGGTGGCGCAGTGGATAGAGCACCGGCCCTGGAGTCAGGAGTACCTGAGTTCAAATCCGGCCTCAGACACTTAACACTTACTGGCTGTGTGACCCTGGGCAAGTCACTTAACCCCAATTGCCTCGCAAAAAAAAAAAAAAAAAACACCAAAAAAAAAAACCTCCAATAGCTCCCCATTATCTACATAATAATGTCCTCTGCTCCAGCCTACCTTCCCAGCCTTCTTTAGTAGTTTTCTCCTTCACACACTTTCTGTTCCACCTAAACTGGACAATTGTGCACTAATCTCATCCTGTCCCATCTTGCCTTCAAGCCTTGTTATATACCATTCTCCATGCTTGAGAATAGTCTTTTCTATCTCCCTCTCCCATCTCTACCTTTTGGAATTCTTTCCCTTCTTCAAGGCTCATCTCAGATGCCACCTCCTCCATGAATCCTGCCCCAATATCCTTAAGCTAAAAGTCCTTCCTAGAATTTATCAGGGTACTTTGTTTGATCTCTCCCCTCTACTTAATCATTCTTAAAGTGGTGTTATGATTATTTCTGTACATGGCTCAACTCTTTAGATTATAATCTCCTTGGAAAATTTTTCATTATTGTGTTCCAAGAGCCTAGTATAATGGCTAGAACCTCCCCACCCCCTCCCCCACCCCCTTTGATCCAGACTTGTGATTTCATGGTGTATAGAACTCCCATTGTGGAAACTCTTTCCACTAAATTACATGAATTCCCTGGGGCACTAAAAGTTTAAGTGACTTGCCAATGATCAGAAAGCTAGTTTATGTTGGAGGTAGATGTTAAATCCAGGCCTTTCTGGTTCATTCAGCTTTGGATCTTCAGCCTGAGGCTAAACAGCCTTGACTGGTGAGAAAGCAAATACTCACCTAACTCATATCGAGACAATACTGGATGATGATTCTTGCCATCCACCCCAATAGGACATCCTTTCATATCCCCTGACACCATGGGGATACCCCTACTTTCTACCCTTTTCTCAAGAAACAGTAATCAAACAACGCCATTGCTTTTGGAAAAGATGGGACAATCACCTGCATTATGGCTCTACTTGCTGTCCTTGTGACTCCACAGGCCAAAAACCCTTACCTGATTCATACTTCCCCTATAAGTTTTGTGTCCACCTGTAACGATTGGAATAACGCCACCTGCTGGAGACTTACTGTAGAAGAGTTCTGCCCATGAAGTGAAGGTCTTTGAGGGCAAGACCAGGAGTCATTTCTTTGGCGTCAGGAAGTGATGTGGGCTAGTGGGAGGAGGAAGGAAGAGACTGGCGCTCACTCTTACGCTCTTTCCTTGGGATTCTGGTGGAGAGCGGAGCTAGAAATGTGCTCTCCCTTTAATAGATAGGAATCTAGGCCTTTCTCTCTCTTTACCAAATTCTTATTCTCCTTAATAAATGCTTAAAAGTCTAACTCTTGCTAAAGCTTATAATTTATTGGCGACCACTCATTAGATATTTTAGACAGTTTAGCTAGAATTTTAGCCCTTAACATACCTTTTAGATTGTAGGCTCTTTGAGATCAGAGATGGTTTCAACTTTGTATTTGTATTTCCATGTTTAGCACAGTGTCTGGCATATGGTAGGTGCTTACTAGATAATTTTTATTCATTTATTTCTGACTTCAAGGCTAACCCTCCATTTATTTCTGATTTCAAGGCCAACCTTATTTGTTTGGGGTTTTTTGTTTTGTTCTGTTTTTTTTTTTTTTTGTGGGGCAGTGGGGCTTAAGTGACTTGCCCAGGGTCACACAGCTAGTAAGTGTCAAGTATCTGAGGCCGGATTTGAACTCAGGTACTCCTGAATCCAGGGCCGGTGCTTTATCCACTGTGCCACCTAGCCGCCCCTGAGGCCAACCTTATAACACACTTGAACATACACTTGAAAACTTAGGATAATGCCTAGCACATTGAAGCAGTTTCATAAATGCTCATTGAAGTAGAGAGAAAAAACATTGCTGTCTCTAAGAGTCATTATCATCATGCAGACAAAAATGGAAAACGATGCCTTTTCTTGTGGGACTTCCTTCTTCCAGTTTTTCAGATAAAATCCCAAAGATGGCTAATTTCTGCCCCAATTACACAAATGATATTTTCATTGAATTCAGTGACAATTTCAAATCTCTGTCACATCCAGAGTCTAAATACACAAGACTTAAAAGACATCAGTAATACATGTCTTAAAAATAAATCTATGTGGATCTTCATCCTCTCTGAGAGAAATATTGAATTAAAGTTGATAGCAATTTCATGTGAGTCCTTTGGGAGCAAAATTTGACCCTATATGCCTATAATCCTTTTCTGCAATAAAACAGCCATTTTAGCCCTCCCTGCTCCAGAATAAAATCTGTAAGGCACCATTATAAGAGGCCTTTATAATATGGACAACAAATGTCCATTAGGGACTGAGATAATGTAATTACTGTAAAGTTTGCTTCCAACAACAATATCCTGAGTTATAAAAGACAGGTAAAATAATCCTTACAAATAAAAATAGACCCAGAGCTCTCTGCTCATTTAATGGTGAGAAAGCCTACAGATTTGGTTTGGTGATTAGATAAAAAAAAAAAAAACTAACTAAATTTGAAATCAGATCCTAAATAGATTTGGCTACTCAACTCACCTTTTTCATGTCTTGAAGTTACTTCCAGAACAACCTTGTTATAAGTTAATCTTATTTTAAAAATAAGAAATGAATAAACTTGTTTTATTCAGTCTTACTATGGTCACTTTCACTACTAGGAATCTCCCTATCCAACTGTTACCATTAGATAGTAACATAAACAATGTTTTAATGAAAAATAACTTTTCCAAAACTCTACTGAATAAATAGTAAAAACCATGATTTTCCATGTGTGTGTGAACTCAGGGGACACTGGAGCTGGTACTCTTAATTTTTTTCTGTGGGCCTAATGATGTCATATCCCAAAATCATGTAAGAGAAAAGATGGGGGAGGGGGTCCATGGTTCAGCCTGCAGAGCTAAGCAGGAGTATCAGGCTCAGTGTACCTGGAGTTCACATAACACACACAAAAAATAATGAACTGTTGCTATTTATTCAATGAAGTGTGATGTCCTGGAACCCTTCTAGGTTCAATGGGAAGACTGCTGACAGTGAAAGTGACTTTAGTGAAGATCAAACTCACTCATCCTTGAAAAAATTCTCAGAAGACTTCATCCTGGTAGGATTTTGGGTATCCTGTCTTTATCTTGAGAGTGTAAAAATCAGGATCATTACTGAGAATGGGACAATTCTATTTAATAAGTAGCTGTTGAATACCTGGAGTAGCTAGGTGGCACAGTGGATAGAGTACTAGACAGGAAAATTCATCTTCCTGAGTTCAAAATGGCTTCAGACACTTCCTGTTTGATGCTGGGCAAGTCACATAGCCCTGTTTACCTCAGTTTCCTCATCTGTCAAATGAGTTGGAGAAGGAAATGGCAAATCACTCCAGTATATTCCAAGAAAACCCCAAATGGGGTTTGACAATGAAGAGAAGTCAGACACATCTGAAAAACAACAACAAAACAATAATAAAATTGAGTGCCTACTATGTGAAAGGCCATGTACAAGGCTCTGGAGATACAAAACAAAATCTTTTAAAGCACCTTTGCCCTTAGTAGCTTAAGGAGATACAACATTTAAACACATAAATACAATCTAATTAGAAAGAGGAGAGGATAGCACTAAGGAGAACAGGAAAAGCCTCTGCTAGGCCAGTATTTCTAAAACTTTGGGGTCCCAGAACACCTTTACACTCTGAAAAATTATTTAGGACCCCAAATAGGTTTTTTTAAATTAAATTAAATTTTCATTTTTTAATCATACAATTATTTTATTATTTTCCAGTTACATGTAAAGATAGTTTTCAACATTTGTTTTCATAAGATTTTTAGTTCCAAATTTTTCTCCCTCCCTTTCTTCCCTCTCCCCTCCCAAAAGAGTTTTTATGTGGGTTATATCTATTTATATTTACCATATTAAAAACTAAAATCGATCATTTAAAACTTGTATTTGTTAATTCATTTAAAATAATAATAAATCCATTATAACATAAACAATGTTTTTATGAAAAACTTTGTTTTCCAAAACAAAAAAGTATATTTTAAAGAATAGTGACATTGTTTTACATATTTTTGCAAATCTCTTTAACATCTGGCTTTATATTATAGAAGACAGTCATATTCTTATTTCTTCTTTTACATTCAATCTGTTGTGATATGTTATATTGGCTGAAGTAGTTGAAGAAAATCCAGCCTCACGTGGTTATATAGCTGGAAAAGGGAGAAGTATTTTTAATAGGCAAGTAATTTCTTGGTATTATTAGGAAGACAGCCTTGACCTGACCAGCCTCCTAAAAGGGTTTCAAGGACCCTCAAGAATCATCAGACTACATGTGGAGACTCCATGGTCCTTGAAAGAGCCCCAGGATTCCAAGAGGTGGAGGTGTGGAGGGAGCGCAGGCTCAGGATGTACAGGACAGTCTGTGCAAAGACATGGAAGGGGAAGAGAAACTGCCATGTTCCAATAAGAGCAAGCAAGACATTTAGACTAGAAAATGAAGGGAAATAATGTGGAATAAGTCTGCAAATATACTCTGAAGCCAGACTGTGAACAAGAATTTTAAATGTCAAGATGAGATATTTGTATTTTTCCTAGGGGAAATTAGGAACCACTGAAGATGTGTGAGGGAAGTATCTGGTCAGCTTTATGTTTTAGAAGATTGTTTTGCAGTTATTCAGAGGGTGGGTTGGAGAGAAAAGACAATGAGATCAGGTAGAAGAGTAGGGAACCCTGACAGTGTTGCTTGGAACTGGATACCTAAGTTTGGAGTGTGGAGACAATTACTACTATTATTATTATTATTTTGTGTGTGTGAAGCAATTGGGGTTACGTGACTGGCCCAGGGTCACACAGCTAGTAAGTGTTAAGTGTCTGAGGTTGGATTTGAACTCAGGTCCTCCTGACTCCAGGGCCGGTACTCTATCCACTGTGCCACCTAGCTGCCCCGAGACAATTATTTTAATGAGCATTTATAGGGAGATGTAGGGGCAACTAGGTGACATGATGGGTAGAGTGCTGGGACTCCTTTTTGTGCATTCAAACCTGGCCTCAGACTAGATGTGTGACCCTGTGCAAGACCTTTAACTCTCTTTGCCTTAGTTTCCTCATCTGTAAAATGAGCTAGAGAAGGAAATGGCAAACCACTCCAGTATCTATGTCAAGAAGACCCCAAATGGGGTCACCAACAGTCATTGAAATGACTCAACAACAACAAAGGGAGAGGTAGAGTAGTGTAATAGAAAGAACTAGGGGCAGCTAGATGGCGCAGTGGATAAAGCACCAGCCCCGGATTTAGGAGGACCTGAGTTCAAATCCGGCCTCAGACACTTAACACTTACTAGCTGTGTGACCCTGGGCAAGTCACTTAACCCCAATTGCCTCACCAAAAAAAAAGAGCTAGTTAGTGCTCCTCTGTTGGTCACTTTGTCCCATTGGGCAAGTCACTTCATTTCCAAAGACTACTGCTTCCTTATCTGTAAAGTGTGACAGATTAGATGACCTCCGAGATCCCTTCTGGCTCTAACATTCCATATTCTATATTCATGTTTTCCATCTTTTACATTCTGGCTGAGCATAGACATAAATTTAAAAAAAACCTACAAAACTAGGTTCGAGTAACTATGTGTTTAGTGTGGAAAGTATAAAAACAATCCGAATCAGTCAGATCTCTCTTCTATCTAGCTAAAATCCTGCCACATGATTATTTTGTAAAATAGTACATAATAATACAACTAATGTGTTATAATGGATGACACGTGGCCACTGAGAACAGCCATTAATAAGTAAAAGCTATTCTGTCTTGGACTAGAGATGGTTTCCATGTTGAGTCAGATTATCTGCTAAGTGATAGGAACTAAATGTAATGCACATGGAAGTCCATGTGCTGGCCATTCAAAGACACTGGCACAAACGAACTTGGCTGAAATATATACAATTCCTAATTTTATAAGTACTTATTAAATACCTACAAAGCATTGTGCTAGGTTGTTGGGATACAGAGACAAAAAGGAAATAGTTCTTCCCCTCAAAGAGCTTACATGACTAAGAGTCAAGGGAGTTTACATACAACATGTATTCAGGTAAGTAAATTAAAAATGTGTGTGTGTGTGTGTGTGTGTGTGTGTGTGTGTGTGTGTGTGTGTAAAGGACTTTAATTGTCCCAAAGAGGAGTTTGCATTTAATCCAGAGACAATAGGGAGCCACTCAAACATTTTGAGCAGATGGGATGACATAGACTTTAGAAATCTCAATTTTGTAATTATTTGAAGGATTAATTAGAATGAAGAAAGACCAGAAGCAAGGAGACTGATCTCCTTCTCATCAACCTATACTGTCTGAATAACTCACAGTGATAGCAGAGAACAAGATACTAGTCTTCTGCCAGCCCATGTCATGGTTTTAATAGTTTCACAGCTCTTCCATCTATAGGTTCATTTTCTCAAGAAATCCCCTTCCCTTTCTCCAGAAGGCCACATTGCCAAACTCCTAAATTTTGAGATATTCTCAAGGTAACTTCCAAATTGGGTGCTGCCTCCCAAATCTCCCAAATCTGGTCACAAGGCTAGCTTCTGGAATCATGGTGCCCAGGAAATTTTCTTCTTCCTAGTAAAAAGCAGGAGTTCAGGAATGACATTGTCTATAAACTTCATTCACCTTAGAGGTGAAAGCATGCAGTTCCTTTGTATTTCTCCAGGCTCTATAGCTGGGAAAGTCTACTCTACTCCTTTGATATATGATCAGAAAATACAAAAGGAAGTCAAAAGGTAGATAGAAACTCATCTGCCAGGCAATGTGGGCAATGCATCTCCATATGCTTTTACTCTAAGGTGGCCATTAATAGAAGCAATCCAAAAGAATGGCAAAAGGGAAAAAATGCCAGAACATCTAAGCAGGTGTCTCAGCTCACTTTAGTTAAGTCAGTACAAAGAGGGATTTCTCCCAACAAAATCTTAAGAGTCCAAGCCAACTCATCATGATATCACCCATATTCACTGAAACTTAAGGAAAACAAACTTAAGAAAAATTACATTTTGTCTTCTTAATAAGGTACTGATGGGCATGTCCATACTCTGTAAGGAGAGATTTTGACAATCAAAATTTCCAAACAAAGGTTCACTAGGGACCTCTCTTAATGAACCCCTTGTATACATTTTGACACAAAATCTGAAGGCACCTAGCTATAACTTGGCTCTTTCAAGATGGCCAACACAATCATAGATTTAGAGCTGGAAGTGTCTTTAGAGGTTGTCAAGTCTAATTCCATTTTACAGATAAGGAAACTGAGGCCCAGAGTGATTAACTGATTTGCTTATGATTACATGACTAGTAAGTATTGGAGGCAGTATTTGAACTCAAATCTTCCTGACTCTAAGCCTAGAAAATATATAGTAGCCTCTCCACTGTATCTGTCTGCTTTTCAATGATATTTAGAAGACCATTTTGATCTCTCTTGTACCTTACCTGGAGTGGAAAGACAAAAGTAGATGCAGGAGGAGAGACAAATTTTCTTCTTTTCAAGTATGTCAACATGGGCTAAGCAAAGAAACAGTGTGAATCTCATTTAATCTCTGAGTTTATTTTTGCCTTAAAAAGAATGCAAGATTATATATATATATATATATATATATATATATAGAGAGAGAGAGAGAGAGAGAGAGAGAGAGACAGAGAGACAGAGAGAGACAGAGAGAGACAGAGACAGAGACAGAGACAGAGAGACAGAGAGAGACAGAGACAGAGACAGAGACAGACAGAGACAGAGAGAGCACAAAAGTGTAAAAACACTCTTTAAAGCCAGAATTATCTTTTTTGTTGTTCAGCTGTTCAGTTGTGTCCATATCTTTGTGACTCCATGGACCATAGTTTGGCAGGCCTGTATTATCTACCAAATAGGGAAAAAAAGCTATTTAACACTAACAAAGATCACATGTAATTGTAATAGATGCCAAAAGTATAGTCACAAAACATATTTGCATACATTATTTCTTTTGATGTTCACAACCATCTGAGGAGGTAGGTTATGATAGATATTACTACCCTTATTTATAATTTAGGAAAGTAGTATGTGGTGGGGAAGCTTAATGGATAATTGAAGTTAAGTGGTTTAGTGGATAGAACACTGGACTTGTAGTCAGGAAGACTTCAGTTTGAATCCTGATTCAGATACTCATTAGCTATATGACCCTGGTAAAGTCACTTCTCTGTGCTATGGGTTCCTCACCTGTGAAAAGTGGAGAATAATAATAATAATATCTACTTTGCAGTGTTGTTGTGAAGATCAAATGAGTTCAAACATGTAAAATGCTTTGCAAATCTGAAAGTGTTATGTAAATGCTAGTTACTATCATTACCCAAGATCAAAGATCTAATATAACTCAAAAGAAATCTGAAAGTTCAATCCCTTTATTTTACATATGAGGAAAATGAGGGACAGAAAGATTAAATAACTTATCCCCAGGGGCAGCTAGGTGATGTAGTGGATAAAGTACCAGCCCTGGATTCAGGAGGACCTGAGTTCAAATCTGGCCTCAGATACTTGACACTTACTAGCTGTATGACACTGGGCAAGTCACTTAACCCTCATTGCCCTGCAAAAAAATAAATAAGTAAATAAAAATTTAAAAAATAATAATGGGCAGCTAGGTGGCACAGTGGATAGAGCACCAGCCCTGGAATCAGGAGGACCTGAGTTCAAATCCGGCCTCAGACCCTTGACACTTACTAGCTGTGTGACCTTGGGCAAGTCACTTAACCCCAATTGCCTCACCAAAAAAAAAAATTAAAAAATAATAATAACTTATCCCTGCTCATACAGGGTATATATATATATATATATAGTTATGTGTATCTATATATGCATAGCATATATATGTATACATATATAATATGTAAATTATAAACATTATAATTATTTATAGAATACATTATAATTTATAATATAAAATATATTGTATATGTACACATATTTTATATTTTATTTTATAATTATAGCTACTCTGTGTGTGTGTATTAGAGCTGCAATTAGAAGTCTGATCCCCTGAGTCAACATCCAGCATTCTCTCCACTGTACCCCAATGGGTGTGGGTTTGTTTAATCTAGATTTGTGTTTTAATTCATGGAAGGAATTTCCATGAGGAAACATCCTTTGCCAATGTAGATCACCAATGCTCAGTAATTTATGATCTTAGAGAGTTTCCCAGGGCACTTAGAGGTAAAAAATATTTCACCCAAGGTCATAAAGCCAATAGATTGGTCAGCAGCAGAACTCAAATCCAAGTCTTCTTGACTCCAAGTCCAACTTTCTCTTCAATATACCATGCTGGCCTCTCCATGTAAGTGCTTAGAAGAGATATTTAAGAACACATACAATTTTCTTAATTTCAAAGCTAAAATATCTAATAGAGAATGTTCCCAGTCTCAGAGGAAATGATATCCCAATTAAAATTTAAGTGTTCTATTAACAGCCTCAACACTTTGCAGGAAAAAAATGTGGGAAGTTGAAATTAACTGACAAATTAGAATGATGCCAATAGCCCCTAATGTTCTTCTAGGATGCCATATGTTGACTTGTAGATGATACTGGGTTCTCAAAGACTATGACAGAGGATCATAAGCTTGAGTGAATCCTTCCAAGCTAGAAAGGCTTCAGTTACATCTCCCTCCAGTGATAGATTCTATCTATCATCCAAAGACCAACCTAGTTAAACTCATGGTTTTCCACTAGGTCTCTAAAGTCCGCCAAACTCAAGGTCACCCAGTGGGTTGGCCTTCCTTTTCAAAGGGTATTGGTGTTGGGGTTGTCAAAGGGATATAACTTTGACATTCATCATCAGAGTTTTGGCCACCAGCTCACGCCTCTTACTAGCCACAGCAAACACATGAAGGACTCTCTACTAAGATGAGGAGGGGTTGAGATCTGTGTCTGTAGAGGGAATACTCCACTGGGGAAATTGTAGCTCTTTGGAAGAATAGGAATGCAGAACACCAACTTAAATAATTTGGATAAGTTTCTCAGCAGGAAGTATTTATGGCTATATTATCCAGACCCTCAACTGTACAGCTTATTTTAAATAGATTCCAGGACTTTATGGAAACATTAACTTCTCAAAGCCAGCAAACTGCAAAAACAAACAACCAAAAAAAAAAAAGCCAGCATAACACTATGGCAAGTCAGTTTTTATCTTCTTTACTGCTCTTCTGGGATAAAACTGCCTGAATACTTGCCCAAATCATTATGAGAATAAATAAGCCTGTGTTTTTCTCTGAACTCTCTTTGATTTTTCCATTTCTTTATTAAGCTATGCAGCCAAAAACTCTAAGTGGTCCTCCAGACACAATATGACTGAGTAACCTTGGGAAAACTGACTGAAGAAATACAGGGTCTTTCATATTTTCAATTCAGCTTTAAAAAATAGTACTACATGGCTGACTCAAGCTCAGTTTATGGCCCACTGGCTTTAGGTCTAAATTATTATTTTATTTTGGTTGTATATGTTTAGGGCTCAGTGCCTGAGAAAGAAAAGCCATTGGAAAATGTCTAATAAGAATGAAGACATGAACTGTGTGTATAGACATACAGTTTTTTTCTTTTTTCATATATATACATATGTATAGGGACTATTTTTCCATATGTGCATATATAAGGTAATGCCAGTTTCTAACTTAAACTCATTTGTAAAATCTTATGAAAAATGATGATGGATGATTATGGGCAATATTGTCTTATAAAACTGAGAGAAACGGGGGCGGCTAGGTGGTGCAATGGATAAAGCACTGCCCCTGGATTCAGGAGTACCTGAGTTCAAATCTGGCCTCAGACACTTGACACTTACTAGCTGTGTGACCCTGGGCAAGTCACTTAACCCCCATTGCCCAGCAAAAACAAAAACAAAAAACTGAGAGAAGCAAGAGGAGACAAAACCAGTATCTATGGCCCTTGGCAAGATATCCCTGAACCAAAGAGTCTGGAAAAAGATCTAGCCCAGTGTTTATCTGCAGTCATCATCCTAAAAATCAACCTTTATGGAAATATAGCACTGGCAACCACTCCTGCAGGTGCTTCAGCCACAACTACTGAAGATACAGGAAAGGAAGTTCTTGCCACCAAGGCCCATTGTACTGGCTAATGGTTCAACATCAGAAACTAATATGATTTTATCACAGGAAATGACAATAAAGAAGAATCCATATCTACTTTGCTGCTGTACCCAAAGAACCATAGGCCTTTTCCATCTGACTTGTAGTTGAAACATCCCATATGTGTTATCTCCCCCATTGAAACAAGAGTGGAGACTGTCTAATTTTTCTATTTGTATGTTTAACCTTTAACAGTGCTTTGCACATAGTAACCGTAGTTAAAATTAAGTCCATTCATTATGAGCTCCCTCTTCTCCCCTCTTCCTCATTTCCTATCCCTCAGATGCCTTTTGGAACTTCTTTCACCGCTGTCTCACATGATGAAGTGACCTTATTCCTTACCAAGACTAACCACTCTACCTGTTCAAGAGATCCCATTGCTTCCTATCTCCTCCAATAGACTAACCCCTTTGTCATTCTACTCTATCATTTATTTTCAGTCTTCTTGTCTTATTAGCTTATTTCCTACTGCCTACAAACATGGCCATGGCCCTAGTCTGAAAAAAAACAAAAAAGAAAAACCCTAACCTCACTTGATCCATCCATCTCTGCTATCATCATTCATGTCTTCTGCTAAACTCTTTGAAAAGGCCATAATAAGTACCTCCAACTTTGCTCCTCTCTCTTCTTAAACCTTTATAATCAGCTGACCACCTTATCATTCCACTGAAACTGCTCTCTCCAAAGTTACCAAATGATTTCTTAGTTGCTAAATCCAACAGCCTCTTCTTACTCCCTATCATTCTTGACCACTCCACAGTCTTTAAAACTGCAAATCACCCTCTTTTCCTTGATACTTGCTTAATTATCATCTCCATGCTGACAATTCTCAGTTTGATTTATCCTGTCTCAACTTCTGGGGCTAATTTACAAACTTTCTAAAGTGGGGTAATGTATCAATTATGTGAGGGAAAAATCTCAGACTTTATGATGAAAAAAGGTGACTATATGAAATTTTTATCTATACACAATTTGAGGGAATCATCAATGAGGACATTAGCTGTAACCAAGCAGACTTTTTTTTGGTAAACCATATTCAACAATGGATCATATCTTTCTTGGATCACAAGTGACTCAAAAGTGCAATGAATGTAAGATGTCACTTTGCTCTGTTCATTACAAGAAAAAAATAAGTTCAACTTTATAGAACAAAACACTGCCTAACAGGCTTTTTTACAGCCTGGTGACTCTCATTCATACATCAAGATCATGCAAAATTCCTTGGAATATGAAGCAATAGAAATAATCCTGTTTATTGAAGCACTGATAGTAAATATCAGACAAGGCATAAAATGAGATCTATGCTTGCCAATAATATTTGCCACTGTGATATCAGTCAATAAATGTTTATTAGATGCTCAGTATGTGCCAGGCACTGTGCTAAGTACTATGGATGCAAAAAAGGCAAAAGACAGTTCCTGCTCTGAAGGAGCTCACAGTCTAATGGGGGAGAAAACATGCAAACAAGATATGTGGGAGATAATCAACAGAGGTAAGGCTCTAGAAATAACAGGTTAGGAAAGGCTTCTTGTAGAAGGTGGAATTTTAGCTGAGACTTGAAGAAAGCCAAGGAAGTCAGATGGTGTAAATGAAGCAGAGAGAAAATGGGAGACGTATAAGTCCAGATTGATTAGGGACTCCTTTAGATGATGAGGTCCTTCAAATACTCCTGTTTGTAGATGACATTGTTTCAATTGCATCTAGACTCAAGACATTACCTTCTGGAGCCTTCTGGCTCAAAGGAGCTAGCCTGTCCTTCTACGTAGGGAAGACCAAATGGATGAATTGTCATTGCCCAGATTTCAACATTTTGAATGGAAATCATATAGAGATTGTCCAATAATAGGTATATCTGAGACAGACATTGTAGATGAACTTTGAGTTGGGTTTATTGTTGTAAAGGAAGAGGAGAGTGTGCTTGATTGCTTTCTGGAAATGGCAAATATATATTTATTGACCCCAATCTTCCTATAACTGCAAATGCCCATCTTTTCAGAGTATTGCTATATGACAATAACACCTGGAACACCAGAACTAAGGAGGACCATCAGGACAATGGAAAGTTTCATGGTGGTTATTGAAAGGCTTCAACATATAACTAACAATGAAGTATGAAGAATGGGATTAAAAGATGACATCCAGGAATTATATGATAGAAAGAGAAGATAGATTGACAGGTGGGATGCTACAGTGTTCCATTGGCACCCTCACAGTGTAAAAGAAATTGAACGATTTCACATTGAGTGAAACCCTTTTAGCAAATTCTGGCAGGGTATGTCTGAGTCCCATGATACAGATAGATATGGAAGGGTTGTGATTTGCATTTGTTTTTGTTGTTGGGTTTGGGGTTTTTTTGCTGGCTCCTCATCCAGGTCACATCTAATAATAATGAGGTTTGAGTGGCACAGTGGATAGAGCACTGGGCCTGGAGTCAGGAAGACCTAGATTCAAATCCAGCTTCAGATACTTCCTAGCTGTGTGACATTGGGCAAGTTACTTAGCCTCGGTTTGCCTTGGTTTCCTCAACTGTACTAGACCTACCTTCCAGCATCGTTGAGAGGATCAAATGAGAAAATATTTGTAAAGTGCTTAGTGTCTGGAACATAATAGACATTATATAAATACTAGCTACTATTAGTGGTCTGTCCCAGGTTCTCCTCCCTTAGCACTGTTTTGCTTGATGATCTCATCATTCCCCATGAATTGAATTATTATCTATATTCAGATAATTAATATGTATATATTTTATGTATATATTACACACATACATGACTCTGATCTCTCTCCTGAGCTGCAGTTTCACATCTCCAACTGTCTTTTGAAATCTAGACATCAAATGGGTATTTTAAATGCAGCATGTTCAAAATAAAACTCATTATCTTTACCCACACACTCTTCCCTCTTCCCAGCTTACCTGTTATTGTTGAGAGCATGACCATCGTCCCAGTTATCCAGACTCTCAACCTTAGTTGAGAGCACCACTTTCACACACACACACACACACACACACACACACACACACCCTGATTTATTGTCAAATCTTGTTTTTCTACTTTTATAACATCCCTCGTATATGTCCTCTTCTCTCTAATCACACAGCCACCATTTTACAACAGGCCCTCATCATTTTTCACTAGGACTACTGCAATAGCCTTTCAGTTTGGTCTCCCTCCTTCATCTCCTCTACATCATCAACATGGCTGCCAGAAGGTGAGCCCATGTCACTTTTCCCCTCCCCCTCCAAATCAATGACCTCCCTTCACCTGACCCCCTTCCTGTCTGTCCAGGGTTCTTCTGCTTTATTCTCTTCCATGCACACTACAATCCAGCTACAATGGCCTACTTGCTCTTCTTCTCACGTGGCACTCTATCTTCCAGCTCTATACCTTTATACGGGCTGTCTTCCATGCCTGGGATGTTCTTCCTCCTCACCTCCACTTCTTAGCTTTCATGGTTTCCTTCAATTCACAGCTCAAACTCCACTTTCTACAAGAGATCTTTCCTGGTATGCTTTCTTTATCTCTCCCAAGTGCCTTCCCTCTGAGATTGCCTTTCATCTATCCTGTTACATCTTGTGTCCTCCCATTAGACTATGAGCTCTTTGAAGGCAGGGGCAGTCTTTTTGCCTTTCTTTGTATACCTACCTCTTAGGAAAGTACCTGGGAAATAAGAAAGTCATTGATTAATTGACTAACTGGAGGGAACTCCTAAATCTATAAGATCATAGATCCATTTCAATAAAAAAAATAAGGGTACATGTATACCCAGTGTGATGGGCAGAATCTGAAATGACTGAGGAAACAAAGATTTAAGCTTCTGAGCTTATTGATTTATTAAGCAATGCATGCCAATTGCATAACAATTTAGGACTAGATTTCCTCAGCTTTGGACCCCATATACCGGAGGAGACAGATTTTTATGCATTGAAAAAGATAACAATTAACAGGATATAAACCAGGATACAGAATCAGATAATCTGACTTTTAAATGGAAGAAAGATTAGAGGCTTTCAAAATTAGTAGGGGGAGAGCAAACAGGCACAGTTCCCTGGAATCAGAAAAGGAGGTGTCCTACTCCTGGCCAAGTGTCTTATTCAATCAAAGGAACAAAGAAATGATAAATAATTGACCAGTATAGGGCCAGTTTTCAGATAAGACATAGGGGATGTTTGAGATGTATAATTGTAAGAAAATTTCTTGCATTGATCTTTGGATCTGACCGGGTTTTTAGTTGGCATAACCTAGGTCCATAGCTAAGGGTCTCTAAGCAACAGGTAGAGGTGGTCCAGGTTCCCAGCCACACAGGGCTAAGTTTAAATAATACAATAAGGTTTTCTCACAATGTCCATAATTGAATAAAATTTTCTCACAGGACTGAAATTGGACTGGACCCATAATTGAATAAAAAGGGAACTGAGCTAGATCCAGAACTGAGTCAAAAGATAGAGGCAATGTGCTTCACTCATTTCCCACAATTTCCTCATCAATGACAAAAATTGTATTTTCCATTCTACTGGAGTATGTCTAGTGAAGAATTTGAGCAGAAGAGGGATTCCCCCTACATGTGCTAAGGGCTTCCATATGCCTCTGCTTGCAGATGGCACTGCATTGATTGCATCAAGCTTTAAAACAGGCAATCTTCTAAATGAGATTTGTAGTCATGCAAAAACCAATTATCTAAAAAAGGAAAAAAGAAAAAAAACAACAAGAAGGTAACAGCAGCCTCTCTTTATGGCAGGCCACATATTTATAATCACACAATTGGCTAAAAGGTAAGTGCAGAAAAAAAAATCCCATGACAATCTGCTTGTTGTTTGTTTATTATGAAATAGCTTTTGATTTAGTAGATAAAAATGAATGAAGAATGCCCAGTATTTACATTATGATAGGCAGATTGACAGTCCCATAGAACTAGCCCGTAAATAACCAAGACTGACATAGCAGAAGGACAATGAACTGGGTCAGGATTAAATATAAGGAAGAGGGTGGACTGGATTGCATTTGGGAAATAGCATGGCACTTTTAATAACTCCAGGCTTTTATCTAAAACAAAATCTTATCTTTTAACTAGGAATAGTCTCTCAGGGATGTTATATGGCTGTGAATCATACTACAGACCATGAGGAATAAAAATTTCAGGTCATACAGGGGACAATGTAAGGGCACATGGTAGATTAGGCTACAGCAAATTGCAAATGATTAATTTGACACACAAAGTGATGTAAAAGGTTTCATCAAAAATAGTGTCTTTTGGAGGCAGCTAGGTGGCGCAGTGAATGAAGCACCGGCTCTGGATTCAGGAGGACCTGAGTTGAAATCTGGCCTCAGACACTTGACACTTACTAGCTGTGTGACCCTGGGCAAGTCACTTAACCCTCATTGCCCTGCAAAATAAAAAATAGTATCTTTTTAAAATTCAGTCTATCTTTAGGTTGCAGCATCTCCTCTCCAGCCTCATCATGACACCACTATGGTCCTGCTTTCCTGATTGTTGGGCTCCGGACACATTTGCTTCACTCCCGGCTCACTTTTTCCATGTGTTGCTCTACCTGCTCACCAGCCTTTCCCCATGGGTTCCCTCTTCTGTTCCCCCAAGTCCTCACTATGCCCACTTTGGCTTTCTAGCTCCCCTTTATGTTTTTTATTATCTTATTTGAATGTAAGATTTTTGAGAGTGGAACTATATTGCCCTCTTATACTTGTATTCCTCGTACTTACCACAGTCCTTAGCACATGGCAAATGCTTAAGACATTTTTTATCTATTAATATAATAAAGAAATATATGATGAAAAGGAGATGGACTGGTCATGTAGAGAGGATAAATGGATAGTCTGTGTTCTTCATTAGAAACTACACATCAAAACAGGTAGAGGACAGTCTTCAAAATATTAGGCAGACCCACTGTGGGGAATTTGTAGAAGGACACAGATGAGATTCACACAGGATAAGAAAATGTGGTTGGGTAGTCATCTTTGGGGTTGAACAAAGAACCCACATTGACAGTATCACCAATCCCTTGAAGTTTCATAATAGCTGACGTTTCCATCATACTTTGAGATTTGTGGAACTGTTTCTTTGCAATCCTCAGGTAGGCAACATAAGCAGTGTTCATTTTCAGGGAAACAGCAAGCTCCCTCTCCCTGAAAACCTTCAAACAAAAACTAGAGACCACAAGAGGTATTGCAAAGGGAATTGCTGTTTAGGTACAGGTTGGATTAAATGGCCTCTAAGTTTCCTGAGAGAGAATTTATTCACTGAAGTAGATAAAGCCCTTCCAACTCTGAACTTCTGACCTTCTGGGCTATGCATTTTACCAAAGAGGAAATTGAAGCTCAGAGGACACAGGGGTTGAAAATGTTATTTAGGATGGTGGAAAGGTTTGTTGCAATAGGGAGATCCCTCCTTATTCACACAGGAATTGTTGAAAGACCACTTCACATGTACCAAATAGCTAGGAGCCCTCAAAAGCAGCAAGGCTATCCCTCTCTGAATAACAGTTCCCAATAGGCTATAGACCCAAAATTCTTTCTCAAACAGCAACCAGAAATGAAAAAAAAGTCAGGTACCTATGCTAGGGGAAAGAACAGAGTGATGGAGCTTTGCAATCCAAGACTATAAAGTATAAACCATCTAGTTTATCACTGTCAGCCTGTCCAGGTGAATTCCAGAGAGTATTAAATTATTCTGCTCCTAGGAAACTATTGGCAGCCTGGTAAGTCACCAGTCTTTTGGTGAAAATGAAATAAGTAACAGAATATTATTGGCAATACAAGGAAGGATATATTTTAAGTGTCTAATCCACTGAACTATGGAATTAAAAGCTTAAATAACTACATGCATCAAGGGGAAATGAGAATTGCTTCTTTCACTGGGAGTTTCTGATTTTGTTTCCCTATTCCCTTTGGTATGTCAGGCTGCTCCAGTCCTTGGAATGGGCTATCTTTGTATGTTTTACAGGGAACAGTTACTTTCTGTCCATTTGAATTACCTTGTATTCAGCAAAGAGAAAAAGAATGCTTTCCGGGGGCTAGCCACTACAATGATTTGTGTCTCCTGGTTGCCAAAGCTGAAGTGATTACTACATTTAAAGTGCTTCTCCCAGTGCAAAAGTATCAGCCTGGTGCCGTGGGAGAAACACAGATCTGAAGCTGGAGAAACATTGCATCCAAAGTGATTGTTGCTAGGAAGAATCTCCCTTTTCTCTTCTGGAATCACTCACTTTCTATCTTTAATAGCCAATTATCCTCAGTGCCCCTTTCCTAGCTCAACAGGGAATTAGAACTCATTTGGGGCATCTTGAATCAAGAAAGTGAATCAATTCACAATTTGAATTCTCCTTTTAGTCTTTTCCTTTCCTCCATACCTTAAAAAGAATGACCTAAAAATGGTAAGGATATATCTGTACTCTAAAAAGTTCTGAAATGTATTTCTCCTATAATGTTTCTACTTCCTCGATAGGCACACTCTCCTCAACTCCCTGTAGTCTGGTGCCTACCTCCACCATTCCACTAAAACTGCTCTTTCCAAAATTGCTAAGGACCGCTGAGTACCCAATTGTATGACCTTTGTTTGATCCTCATCCTCTTTGGACTCTGCAGCTTTTGATGCTGTTGACCATTTTTTTCTAGTATAGGCTCTCCTCTTGACTTCCAAGTCACCACTCATTCCTTTAAATGCCAAGCTAAGAAGGCAGCAGCTGCCTTTTTCAAGCCTCCAGCTTACAAAGGAAAAGTCAAAATCTTTTTTTTTTTTTTTGAGAAGAATGTTACAGATTTTATATTTGCTTGGCATGGATGTGACTGACAAGCAATGAAGGACAAGCTTTCTTCTACCTCTCTGCTCCTCTGTTTTGTTCACTGGCTCTTTTTGGGGGGGAGGCAATGAGGGTTAAGTGACTTGTCCAGGGTCACACAGCTAGTAAGTGTCAAGTGTCTGAGGCCGGATTTGAACTCAGGTCTTCCTGAATCCAAGGCTGGTGCTTTATCCACAGTACCACCTAGCTGCCCCCTCATTTGCTGGTTCTTTATCTTTTCTGACTACTTAACGTGGGTATTCTCAAGGGTCTGTCAGTCCTTGGCACTCTTCTTTTCCCTCTCAACACTCCCCCTTGGCAATCTCATTCATTCCGAGAGTTCCAACTATCACCTCTATGAAGATCACTCAGAAGTCTCTATCTCTAGCCTCGTCTCCACTTCATGACTCCAGAACCACGTTTCCAACTACCTACAGGACCTGGATGTCCCCAATGGTACCTCAAAATCAGAGGTTCTAAAACAGTTCATTATTGTAGGACCATGGCTATGGTCATAGCCATAGAGCTAAATGGGGTCATAGACACCATCTAAGACTGATCCCCTCTTTTTACAAATGAGGAAACTGAGGCATGGGGAGATTAAGTGATTTTCATAAGGTCATAGAGATAGTAAATGCTGAGGGAAGATTTAGAACCACTCATATAATTCCAATCTCCTTCCACTGTACTATCCTTCCCTCTAATTCTGTTCCTCCTTTGTACTTTACTATTTCACTTTGTGGTACCATGATTAATGTATTCTCCTATATTGGAATTTCTTTCTCTCTTATCTCTCATATTCAATCAGTTATCAGGTCATATTGATTACTCTCCACAACATCTCTCTAGCCTTATGACATCTCTCTAGCCTTCCTCCTTCTCTCTATTCCCATTGTCACTACCTTAACAGTGGCTCTAGTTTACACTTCTTTGTATCTTCATCCTCACTACAAACAAACAAATAAAATTTGTATACATAGACCTGGTCATATCACTCAAGGGGCCATTAGGTGGTGCAGTGGATAAAGCACTAGACCTGGAGTCAAGAATTCAAATTCAGTTTTAGAGACTTCCTAGCTGGATTACCTTAAGCAAGTCACTTAAACTCTGCCCCAGTTTCTTCAACCATGAAATGGGCATAATAATAACACCTACATCACAAAGTTGTTGTAAAGACCAGAGACAATATTTGTAAAGCACTTAGCACAATCCTTTTTCAGTACCTGACACTACTTATAGTATTGGTATATTTTATTACATGGATATATTATATTCATACATTATATCCATATCCTATATATTTACTCATATTCATACCCATATCATAATATTAATATTCAATATAATATATAATACAATGCAATACAATGTATGCGATATATTATATATCATAATATATTTTATATTATTATGTTCAAAAATCCTTAATGACTCCCTATTGCCTCATAAGTTCACACCCCTTGATCTGGAATTCAAGACTCTATACAATCCGGTACCATTTTATCATTTCAGCCTTGCAGTTTATTGTTCCTCTCAACATATGGCATATTCCAGTCAAACCAAAAAATTTCCTCCCTAATTTCCACCCTGAATATACACAATACTCATTACATTATCTATGCCTTTGCTTTAGTTATTTTCTAAATATGAAATACCATCCATCCTCATTTTACCTGTTGAATTCCTATCCATCCTCTAAAATCCAACTCAGATGGCACCTCCTATGTGAAGATTGTAAAGTTTCTTGCAGAGTATGGATAGTTTAGTGATTTTTCTGGGCATAGTTCCAATTTTCTTTCTAGAATGGCTGGACCAATTCACAGCTCCACAAATAATACACAAATGTGCCTCTTTTCACATAGCCTATACATTTATCATTCTCCTCTGTGTGTATTTTAAAATTCTAAATGTGGGTTTTGGGGGGAAACTGGCTAAAATCACTGATAAATTCACTAAGAGTTTAGGCTTTTAAGGGTTTATTAAAAGATATAAGATAGTAAAGAGAGAGAAAGAAAGATTGAGATCAGATTCCTTATAGCATGGAAATCCTAGCCTTCCTAATCACCCATTTGAAGTCCTGCCACCAAACTGATGTCTCGAACCCAAGAGGAAGAGGTCCTCCGCCAGCGTCAACTTCCTCCTTCATGTTCTCCTCCCAGAAATGGGAGGTTCTTCAAGCTGATTGGCTAGCATCATTCAAATCCATTGATTCACTGGACTTGAAGGTGGTCTTCAGTTAAGTTCAAAGTTTTTAGCTTCTGAGAACAATACCTTCTTAAGAGCTAGCCAGATGTGCTTACAATCTAGTTAACTTGAAGTAAGCTAATCAGCAGTCAATCACTCTCACTTAATTCAACCAGTTTAGATTAATCTCTAGGTGGGCCTTTGAGTATCTGCTATATCCCCTTATCTACCACATTCCATTATCTTGACATATCTGCCAATATGATGAATGTGGGGTGGAATCTCAGAGTTGCTTTAATTTACATTTCTATAATTATTAGTGACTTGGAGCATTTTTTTTCCTTATGGTTGTTGATTGCTTAGATTTCTTCCTTTCAAAAGTGACTGTTTATATCCTTTGATCATTGCTCTATTGGGAAATGAATCTTAGTCTTAGAAGTTTGAATTAATTCCTTATACATCTTGGATATGAAATGTTCAGAGAAATGCTAAAAAATTTTATCTTTGTTTATGTTCTCATTTTTATTACATTAGTTTTTTGTGCAAAACTGTAATCGAAATTGTTGGTTTTATCATATGTGATCCTCTCTGTTCCCTTTGGTCATCAACTCTTCCCTTTTGTATATATCTGAAAGATTATTTTTCCTTATTCCTCTAATTTGCTTATGATGTCACTTCTTATGTCCAAGATATGTATCCATCTGGAGTATGTCTTTGTATGTAGTATGAAGTGCTGGTCTATACTGAATTTCTGCCCAATGGCCATAAACTTTTCCCAGAAGTTTTTGACAGATAGTGAGTGCTTATTACATAAACTGGGTCATGAAGTTTATCAAGCATCATTCTACTGTGTTCATGTGCTCCTCTATGTTACATAACTAATTTGTTCCACTGATTGATCTTTCTACTTTTTAACTAGTGGCAAATTATTTTAATGATTGTTGTTTTGTAATATAATTTGAGATCTAGCACTAATAGACCCTTTTCCTTTCCATTTTTTTATTATTACTCTTGAGATTTTTTTTGACCTTTTGTTCCTTCATATGAACTTCATTGTTTTTTATCATTCTATACAATGATCCTATGGTAGTCTAATTGAAATGGCACAGAATAAGTTAATTTAGGTAGTATTGCCATTTTTCTTGTATGGGCTTTGCTTAATCATGAACAATTAACATAACTCCAATTATTTAGATCTATATTTCCTTAAAGAGTGGTTTACAGTTGTATTCATGGAATGACTAGGTATAACATGGTAGATAGAACCTCCTCCAAATACTTTATAATTTCTGTGGTTATTTTAAATGGAGATACTCTTTCTATCTCTTTCTTTTCAGTTTTGATGGTAAAATACAAGAATAATGATGATTTTATGGATGAATTTTATATCTTGCTATTTTGCTATATTCATCCTTTCAACTAATATTTTATTCCATAGGGTTTCTAAAGAAACCATCATTTTATCTGCAAAAACCAGAAAATTTTGTTTTCTCTTTGCTAATTTTCCCTCAATTTCTCTTTCTTGTCTTAGAGCTATAGCTAGCATTTCAGGGTCTGTATTAAATAGTAGTGGTGATAATGGGCATCCTTGCTTTACCTCTGATCAATTCTTTTTTCCCTGTCACATAAACTACTTTGTTAAATAAGCTACTAAAGGGTAGGGAAAAAAAAACCTTCTAAGACCAGATGATTTATAATTGAATTCAAACATTCAAAGTACAATTAATTCCATTACTTAATGGAATCCTTCCAATTTCTTTCTATTATACAAATATGGCTTGATACCTAAATCACATTTTTACTTTGCCCTCTAGTTCTAAGAAATATATATGCAATTTTTATTTGTATTTATTAAAATAAAAATCTAGGCTTTTGTGGGGATGGGGCATGGTTTTTGCATAGTCCAATTATTCTTAGATTATCTCTCCTTGACCAGTTTTCCAGGTCATTTATAGGTCATTTCTTTTTGATGTTATATTTTATATTTTCTTCTCTTTTTAAAATATTTTTATTTTATTTTCATATTCTTTGTTTAATTGAATCATCTTCTGTTTGGACCATCATAATTTTTAGCACACTCAGTTTTTGCATGACATTTTTCACAATCTGTCCTAAGGTATCATTTCTCCTTGCCATTCTTTCCTCCCTAAATATTCCATTTTGTATCCCTTGTTTCATTTCTTCCAGGTATTCTTATAATTTCTATAACTGGGACATTTTTTTTCTCTGAGTTTTGGCTTGGGCTTATAGAGTCACTCTTTTCCCCAGGTTTTACCTCCTGGCACTCTCAATCCAAAACATTTATTCAAGGGCAGCTAGGTAGCACAGTGGATAAAGCACAGGCTTTGGATTCAGAAGAACTTGAGTTCAAATCTGACCTCAGACACTTGACACTTACTAGCTATGTGACCCTGGGCAAGTCACTTAACTCTTATTGCCTGGCAAACAAAAAAACATTTCTTCATAGTGTCCAGGGATGCTTCCTGGGTTAAGCTCTGCCTAGGGTCTCTTCCTCTGGACTCAGGGACTGCTCTGTAACTGAGGTTCTACTTAATACTCCCTTTTTGCCACAGGGCTTTCCCCAGGGCCTACATTAAGTTCTGCCTGGGGCTCTTCATCCTTACTTCTGAATTCTGGGTCTCCCTTCCCCACCCCAACTCTATTCTGTGTTCCCCATAGGGCTTCAGGTTGTCTCAGGTCAGTCTTTGCCTAGAGTCTTTCTCCTGCTAGTTGGAAAACTGAGCTGTGTGCTGCGGACTCTGGGACATGATGAGTTTCACTAGTTGTCCAGGGGCTGGTTGTGCTGAGTTTTCCACCTGGCTTGTGTACCCCAGAGCTCCTGGAGGTTTCCAATGGTTTTCCAGTACAAACACTGAAGTGTTTACTGGGGATCTAGGCTTCTCTAGGTCCTCTATAACATTATTAGTTGGGTCACAGTGTCTCTACCTATTAGGCAATTGTCATCACTTGGATTATTATTATTTTTTTTTTTGGTGAGGCAATTGGGGTTAAGTGACTTGCCCAGGATCACACAGTTAGTAAGTGTGTAAAGTGTCTGAGACTGGATTTGAACTCAGGTCCTGCAGAATCCAGGGCTGGTGCTCTATCCACTGCACCACCTAGCTGCCCCACTTGGATTATTTAATACAGGAAAAAGTATTTGATCAAATAAACAAATCTTGAATGACTACTGTGTGTCAGGTATTGTGCTAAGATAATGAAAAGAAATGTGATGTGTGACATACAAATAGGATGCAAACTGAGTGTAGGGGCAACATGCCAATAGATTGTGCTTTAGCAAAACAGATTCCAAGCACCTGCCTTGTTATCTGTGTAGTCTCTCTCTTGTTTAAAAATCTTTTCATTCTGAGTTTAACAATGAATAAATACAAATATTTCAAAACAAAAACAAACAAGAGACTGTATGTGAAACTATGAACTGTTATTTACAGTTTGTTCACTTTTTAATATTTAGTTGTTGTTGTTTGTTAGAGTAATGGCTGATAACAGCATAGTCCAATGGAGCCAATTTGGAGATTATAGAACTGGGGCTGCAAGGGATATTCTATCCCCCCTCATTTTGCAGATGAAGAAACTGAGACTTGCCCATGGTCACACAGGTAGCCCCCTGGCGTAGTGGATAGACAACTCGACTGAGAACCAGCAAGACGTGAGTTGAGAGTCGCACCTCTGATACATGCTAGCTGTCACTATGGATCAGTCATGTAAAATCTCAGTACTTTAGGAAACTCCTTAAAATTATAAGTTGCAGAGAAGGTGTCTACTTGTATTGGTAAAGAGAGTTTCTTTGAGTTCTTCATATCAATAAATTCACAGGTCTTGTCCCTATGCCTATATTAAATTTAATAAGGTAACAACAAAATTAACCTATGTTCCTTTTTGAAAACTTTTGTTTTCTTCCGTGTATCGTTTCAATGACTCTCCTTTGTTTTTCTTTCCCTTTTTTCTGCTTCTTTTTCTTGAATCTCAATGTCTCTACCATCAAGTTTATTTCCTATATAATTATTTGTTTTCCTGTGAATTTAGTTTAGGCATTTCCCCTTCAACTTTGATGAATTTCTTTGATGGGTTTCCATCTGATTAACTAACTGTTCCAAACATTCTACATTTTGTCATTTCTCTCTAAGTTTGTCAGAGATATCGTTCCAGTTTTTTTTTTTATCACAACTCACTACAAGCCATGCAGAACTATTTGAAGTTTGTTTTGCATATACACAGACCTTTTCAAGTACTGGTCTCTTATCCTTGTTGATAAAAATCCCTTTTAATCTATGACTTTTATGTCATTCTCACTTGACTGGAATTCAAACTTCAAACGTCTAACCTCAAGCATAAAATCATGGGAAGTCCTCTTGAATTTGAACTTTAGACTGACTCCCACAGTCCCTTCCTGTAGCTGCCTCAGAAACTTTGCCACAGTGCATCCTTATTATCAGTTCAAATGGTAAATAAACTCGCAATTTTTTATTTTATAGTGTTTGGCTTGTCTTCTACTAACCATTAGCAAATAGTTAGATGTCCTCTCTTTTCTTTACTCCTTTTATTAGACCTTCCCCAAGTCTAATTTCAATGAGAAATTATTCGACTAAATTTTCTAATTCTCTACCTTCTTTCTGGGGCAGCTAGGCAGTACAGTGTATAAAGTGCTGATCCTGGACTCAGGAGGACAAGAGTTCATATCCAACCTCAGACACTTATTACTACTTATGTGACCCTGGGCAAGTCATTTAATCCTGTTTGTCTCTGTTTTTCATCTATAAAATGAGCTGGAGAAGAAAATGACCAACCACTTCAGTGTCTTTGCCAAGAAAATGCCAAATGGGGTCATCAAGAATAGAATAAACAACAACAACTACCCTCATTACCCCTGTTATCTTTGATCCACTGTTTTCGCTTCTCTAATTTAAGGTAATCCTGCATCTTCTATTGATTGCTGTGGTTGGCTTCCTTTCCAGTAATTGTTTAAAATAATTGATTTTTTGTGTGTGTCTGTTTGTTTTTGCAGGCAATGAGAGTTAAGTGACTTGCCCAGGGTCACACAGCTAGTAAGTGTCGAGTGTCTGAGGCCAGATTTGAACTCAGGTCCTCCTGAATCCAGGGCCTGTACTTTATCCACTGCACCACCTAGCTGCCTCCACAGAAGTTTCTAAATACAGTCAGAAAGATCTGAGTTCAAATTTGACCTCAGATACTTACTTGCTGGGTGACCTTAGGCAAGTCATTTAAGCTCATATATACCCTATGTCTATTTGCCCATGTGCATGTATTCATTATATATAGGATATCCCAAAAGTTTTAGTGTGCTTTTACATTTTAATAGCTTAAATTATCTAATGTCCTCATTCTACAGAACAGTTAGGTGGCACAGAGGATAGAGTGCTGCTTCTGAAGTCAGGAGGACTTGAATTCAAATCTTACCTCAGACACTTAGTAGCTATATGAGGCAAGATAATTAACCCTGTTTGCCTCAGTTTTCTCATGTGTTATATAAGCTGGAGAAGAAATGGTAAACTACTATTTTTGCCAAGAAAACCCCTAATGGGGTCACAGAGAATCAAACACAACTGAACAGCTTTGCATTATTTTAATTGGCCATCATAGGGGTGTTTCACTAATTTTTGAAATTATTTTTTGTTACCTCTGTGTCCCACATTACAATATCAACTCTAATAGCAAGACTTGTTTCACCTTTTCCAGTGCCTGGAATGTGTATATGCATAGGTATATGTGCATACATGTGTGCATCCATGTGTGCATGCATGTATATGCATATATGCACATATGTGTATCGCATGATGGAATGAGGCTATTTTATAGGTTTTGCATGTGTACATGTATGTGTATGCATGTATGTACATGTATATATGTGTGTGTTTTTAAAACTAGACCTGTACTTTTCTCCGTATAGGGAGGAATACTCTCCACCAAGGCAGATAAGCATGTTCTTGGCCCTTCAGTTTTAGGATGGTCCCCTGGGGTGCTAAGAGGTTGTGGCATGCTCTGCATCACACAGCTAGTATCAGTCAATGAGCATTCATTAAGTATTTCCCGTGTTCCAGCCCTGTTCTAAGAGCTGAGCATATAAGAAAGGCAAAAACATGGTCCCCTGACCTCAAGAAACTAGGAGTTTAATAGGGGAGATAAGCAGCAAAGAACCATGGATATACAAAAGATAGAGAATAAATGGGAGGTCATCTCTGAGGCCTGCTCTCTAACCATTATAAAACCCTGCCCTTTTGCTTTCAACATAGTAAAAACATAATAAATGCTTGAGGGATTAGATTGTTGAATTAGAAACCGTGAAAGAATTGGATTGCAGAATGCTAGAATTGGAAGGGACTTTGGATATAACCTAGTACAACTTCCTCATTTTAATACAGAAGGAAACTGAAGCCCAGGGAGATGTCCAAGGTCACACAATTGGTTAGGGACCCAAGAAAGGACCAGAACTGAGGTCTTTGGATTCCTGTTTTTCACTGTGCAAGATGGCCTCTCATGCAAGGGGAAGATGACTTGAATAAATCACCAAAGCCCAAAGTGAAACACCAGTAACATACTTCTCACAAGAAACAATCAAGTCAAGGGGGGCAGATAAAAGAGAAAATTAGGAGCTGGAGCTCTCTCCCAAGTTAAAATTACAGCAATGATACCAACAATAGGTCATTGCCATGGTCATTTATAGAATAATAGGGTGGAAAAATTTGTAGGTGCCTTTTAACAGAGTGAGTCTGTCCTATCCACATCAACTGCTTGGAGCAACCAAAGCTCAGTATTGCACATTGGTATCATATTATAAAGGATTCCCTAGTTTCTATGCCAAACGCACCTAGGAACAATGTGGGAATGAGAATGCATTCAGACCAATATGTGTGTGTGTGTGTGTGTGTGTGTGTGTGTGTGTTTTTAAATAGCAAACCCTTATTTTATTTCATTAGGATATTTTTCTATAGTAAACATATTAATTCATCCATAATTTCCCATGTTCTTTCCACAAAGGTACTCATAGAGGATAAATTTATGGGAGTGACAGAACACAAATAAATGAAACAGATTCTCTGGCATGGAGAATCACAGTTTTATACAAGGAAACAAAAAGTCAAACTAATTCAGCTAAACACTGAATGCAGGAAACAGACAGTTGAATAAAGTCCATAATCTATTAGGATAAGTCCTTCTAGCACCTGTCAGGTCTTCTCATTTGTTAACTTAGGGATGTACAGAGGTTATGAACTTGAACAGCAGTCTCTTAATAAGAGTTCTGACCTGTCTTTAGTCTCAGTGTTGGTACATCCAGCCTGGTATCCAGATGTCCCTGTTTTCAACATAATTTGCATCCCATTTGCTTTTTGGGCCTCTCCTTGGTCAGTGCAAGTGGGACCTTATCAAAAGGACATTTCTGACAGGACTTCAGTTCTCTGACCAAGTACTTAATTTTTGAAAAATTAAGTGACTTAGACTTAAGTGACTTAAGTCTCTGTCTGTCTCTTTCTCTTTTTCTCTGTTTCTCTCTCTCTCTCCATATCTGATTCAGCTAGGTGGTACATTGACTAGAATGCAAGGCCTGGAGTGAGAAAGATCTGAGTTCAAATTTGACCTCAGACATTTTCTTGCTAGATGACCCTAAGCAAGTCATTTAACCTGCCTTGGTTTTTTCAATATCAAATGGGGATATCTACCTTGACAGGTTGTTGTAAGGATCTAATGAGATAATATTTGTAAAAAGTGATCAACACAATTCTTGGCACATAGTAGCACTATAAATGTATATTCCCTTTCCCTTCCACCCAATATAGTCAACAAGTAATGATGGATTAGCTGGGGCTCAGCAGCCCTCTTCTGATTTCTGCTGTTGTTGCTGGTCAGTTTAACCCATTGCCTCCCAATGCTTTGTGGCATTCTCTTAACCTGTATGTGATGGAATTATTTTTGAAGCAGAGAAGCTAGGCAATTCCTACTTAACATTATGTTAATACACAGATGCCATAATGGCTGATGTGATTAGGACATATTTGTTTTGTTGTGGAAAAGAAACCCAGTCAACATAATTTAGGTTGTCAATATTTCATCTACAGTTACAAATAAAGGAAGGTTGAAGCATTAGTTGTTCCATAGAAAAGGGAAGTAAGTTTCTGTGGGGCAAATGAGCTTCTGAATATGAACTAATTCTCAAAAAGATTTACAATATACAGGAAACACATAATCAAACTGAGTTCACAAGTAGTCAGCCACTGGCCTTGGGCGCAATTGGTTTTGTTCTGGGAAAGGAGATAGGGACTTCCTAATTGGCTTTTGGTCTCAGAGATCTGAAATAGGGTGAATTCTGTTTATCTTTTGTTTGTCTTTACACAAAGACTTGGATAGATGAGAAATAAAACATCAGGGTTGGACACGACTACATGTTTATGCTGAAATGGAAACATTTTCTAAGATGGCATTACTCACATCAAGAAAGGGAAAAATAGGGGGCGGCTAGGTGGCGCAGTGGATAAAGCACCGGCCCTGGATTCAGGAGTTCCTGAGTTCAATCCGGCCTCAGACACTTGACACTTACTAGCTGTGTGACCTTGGGCAAGTCACTTAACCCCCATTGCCCCGCCAAAAAAAAAAAAAAAAAAAAAAGAAAGGGAAAAATAGAGGGCCCCTCTCTCTATCACCACAAACTGAAAGGATTATGTGCTATAATCTCATTTGGACTAGAAATTCTAAAGCAAATGAATATACAGAGCAGTATCATCTTACGGCAGCTTTTTAGAAATCATTTATATTGATAGTTATAGATGGAAAGTGCCTTGGCTTAGGGGGAAGCACGTATTGGAGTCATTTGGACGTGGCCTCACATTCCAATCTTGATTCTGATACTTCACAGAATGTCAGAGTTGGAAGAGACCTCAGTAGCCATCTATCTGGGCCAGTCCCCTCATTTTGTAAGTGAGGAAACTGAAGCCCAGCAGCCCAAGGCCTCAATCACAGTCTGAACTGGCGTCCTCTGTGAATTATGTTAGTATTCTTTCTCCTGAACCACACTGCCTCATCTGGGCAACACGTTACTTCATCCAGGCCAAGAGATTTGAAATCATTAACAGTAACTAGGTTTTCAGTTACCACCTCCTTACTTATAACTTGGGTATGAACCTAGCCTTTTTTTTTTTTTTTTGCTTTTGCTTTTTCAAGTCAAAATAAAAGTTGAATAGCTCTTCCATGTCTCTCTCACCTGGTGTCATTTTAGTCACCTTGAGCAGGTCACAATACTTCTTAGATCCTACACTTTTCTCCAGTATCACTAAGAAAGGGGAAAACAACTTTGTCACCCTTAAATTTCTTCCCCATCTTACCTTATTTTGAACTTTACTGGTTCTGATGTGATTCTTAGAGAGCTATGGTATTCATTCTCTATTACTTGTTCTTGCTTCCATCTTTTCAACATGTCCTTTTAAATCCAAGGTGCCTTGATGAATGCCCCCATGCATCCGCCTGGGTCTCTCAAACAATTCTCCTTTACCTCTTTCATTAGAATTTTTTTCTCTTTTTATCTTCAGAATTTTATTTTAAAGTGTTTCCCATCCCTTCTGGGTTGACTTCCTCTTCCTCTATAGAATTTTAGCCCATCAAACTCAATATATCCTTGCTCTAAACCCTTGGAAATTCTCTCCACATCTAGGAGTCATGTCAAACTAACCTCAACTTTTCTTCTTCTTCTTTTTTTTTCACAAACTCTCAAGATGAGAACATCGTTTCTAGTCCAGGAACTAGCTCTTCCTTATTAGTGAGAATCAGATACAGAATAGAATTTTCTTTTGTTAACTCCTTTGCCTTTTTAAAAAAGAAGCAGGGGCAGCTAGGTGGCGCAGTGGATAGAGCACCGGCCCTGGAGTCAGGAGTACCTGAGTTCAAATCCGGCCTCAGACACTTAACACTTACTAGCTTGTGTGACCCTGGGCAAGTCACTTAACCCCAATTGCCTCACTAAAAAAAAAAAAAAAAAAGAAGCAATTGGGGTTAAGTGACTTGTCCAGGATCTCACACAGCTAGTAAGTATCTTAAGCTGGATTTGAATTTAGGCCCTACTGACTCCAGGGACAGTACTCTATCCACTGTCCCATGTAACTGCCCCTCTTTTGCTTTTAGAAGGACAAAATTACCTTTAAGGTAAATCAAGAAAATATAAGATACTCTTACTTTTGGGGGAGCGAAAGACAGAGAGAGAAACAGAGAGAGACAGAGGGACAGAGAGAGAGAAAATAGCTTAGAGGTTAATATGCAGATAATTTGTCAGCCATCATTACTATATTGTCTTTGTGCCAGACTTGTGATTTTTCACAAAATTCTCATCCATTTTTTCTTGCTGTCTGGGATGTCTGTTCCATAATCCAGTTATCTATAATCACTGCCATTTCTTCCTGCCTTGATTATTTAAATGGTCTCCACCATGTTTCCACATTCTCTTTCCTGGATTTCTTTACATAAACATAAATGTGTATATTTTATGTATGTATATGTATATATTTCAATGTAGAATGCTAATCTGTTCCCTAACCCCTTTTGCCTTTCCTGTTTCCTTTTTTTCTTAGTAGTATTTTTCCAATTACATGTAAAGATAGTTTTCAACATTTACTTTTGTAAGATTTCAAGTTCCAAATTTTTCTCCCTCCCTCCCTTCCCTTCCCTCTCCCCAAGATGGCAAGCAATCTGACATAGGCTATATATGTACAATCATGTTAAACATATTTCCGTATTAGTCATGTGAAAGAATCAGAACAAAAGGGGGAAAACCTCAAAAAGAGAAAAAAATAATACAAAAATTGAAAATAGTATGGTTCAATCTTCATTCAGATCTCACACTTCTTTTTCTGGATGTGAAGAATATTTTCCATTATGAGTCCTTTGGAATTGTCTTGGATCATTGCATTTCTGAGAAGAGTGAAGTCTATCACAGCTGATCATCACACAATGTTGTTGTTATTGTGTATAATGTCCTCCTGGTTCTGCTCACTTCACTCAGCATCAGTTCATGTCTTTCCAAGATTTTCTGAAATCTGCCTGCTCAGCATTTCTTATATCACAATAGTATTCCATCACATTCATATACCACAACTTGTTCAGTTACTTCCCAATTGATGTGTATCCCCTCAATTTCCAATTCTTTGCCACCATAAAAAAGAGCTGCTATAGATATTTTTGTACATGTGAGTCCTTTTCCCATTTTTATGATCTCTTGAGGATACAGACCTAGTAGTGGTATTGCTGGGTCAGTTTTATAGCCCTTTGGGCATAGTTCCAAATTGCTCCTTAGGATGGTTGGATCAGTTCAAGATTCTACCAACAATGTATTAGTTTTCCAATTTTCCTATACCTTCTCCAACATTTGTCATTTTCCTTTTTTGTCACATTAGTCCATCTGATAGGTGTGAGGTAATACCTCAGGGTTGTTTTAATTTGCATTTCTCTAATCAATAGTGATTGAGAACATTTTTTCATAAGATTATAGATAGCTTTAATTTCTTCATCTGAAAACTGCCTGTTCATATCCCATTTCTCAATTGGTTATACTGTTTCTTTTTCTTTTCTTTTCTTTTCTTTTCTTTTTTTTTTTTTTGGTGGGGCAATGAGGGTTAAGTGACTTGCCTAGGGTCACACAGCTAGTAAGTGTTAAGTGTCTGAGACTGGATTTGAACTCAGGTCCTCCTGACTCCAGGACCAGGGCTCTATCCACTGCACCACCTAGCTGCCCCAATACTGTTTCTTTTTAACAAAGTATACATGTCCAAAACCATATTCCAATCATTAGTTCCAGGCCACTATGTCTCAATTCTATTTATGAGGTCATACTTGCTTCCTTTGATTAGGACCTCAAGCTCATTTTGTTTTTTTCCTTTACCTTTCTAGGTCTCTGTTTTCTCATCTGTGAAATAAAGAGTATTTTGAACCAGGCCTGGCTCAGATCAGTCTGGTGATTCAGGCTCAGAATTGAAATGGAATGCAATACTTTTGGGCCATGCAATTCAATAAAAATAAATTTTCTTGAAATAGGAGATTAAACAGGATACAATTACCAATTCAAATAGAAGCTGCTCCTCTCTACCTCCACATTTGCCTTGACAGCCAATATATAGGATAGCATTATTCTCTTTCTGTTTTACAGAAATGCATCAGAAGGGGCTAGGAGAATTCTGCTAAACCTATAAGCCCCAGCATATCATCTCTGTAGGTTACTAAGCCCTCTGGTAATACAGAAGAAATGTCAATATTTCAGACCCCATTGCCCAGGACCAACCACATCCTAAGATCAACTTCTGCCCCCTTAAAGGGAAACCATTCCAGCCTATATCAAATAGTACAACTTGTACCAAACAGGTGTTGTTGGACAAGGTTGAAAACATGAATTGATTTCTCCATTTCAGATCATGAAAAATCTAGCTTAGTACTGGTGGAAATGGAAGGGAAAACATCATGGATGTCTGAGCAACTTAATGATTGGCTAATGACAGCCTAAACAGAGGACATGGATTTGACATTTTGAGATCATCCCCCTTTCACTTGAATGATGGTTAGTTTTTCAGTTATGACTGATGGATACAAATAAGTGGTTTTGAAAACAGAAAACATTATAATAGGTACATGTTTAAAAATAATACTTTTCTTCAGGAGTTTTCAAATTTTTTATTTCCAATTGGGCAATGTAGGAAATAAGTGCTATAGTTCGTTATTTTAATTTCTGACTTCTTCACTCAAGGTACATTTCTTCCAATGTTTATGTTTTGGTAGGTCCCTGATTTCAATGGTGTATATATATATATATATATATATATATATATATATATATTCTTTCCATTGATAAGGGCTATACATTTCTTCTTATGGGACTTCAGTTTTCCCAAATAAAGGAGATCTATCCAAAACACAGAAAGACTTCCTCTTATTCTTTTAATATCTCGGAGGCACCAATGTAATCACTAAATTGTTCATCTACTATCTTTCAGTCTCTCTCCTCACCTAATTGTTTCACTTCTTCTCTGGTCCTACACATTCTTGACAATGTCTTACATGCTGCTTGATGCAAACTAGTTAGTACTGTTCTACATTCTTTTTATATCTACTATGTTCTTTTCCCATCATCCTTTGGGTTGTGATTTTCATTCTTCTGAGATGAGAGTTTTTAATGATTTGAAACAGTGCAACATCAACATAAGGATATTTCTATTAAAGAAGACATGGGCTTTTCAAAAGTACTGAATTAAATAATAATTGGATTTGCCTCATCCATCTTCATGTTGATGTCAAATTAGACAGGAACTTGGAAAATTATCCAATATAGATATCATTATCAATTGTAGATATTTTTAAAGATGAATCTGCCTTACCTAGGAAAGTGGGAAAGGGAGAATATATTTGAAATCTATTCAAAGGGCTAAACATTTATAAGAGAGAGGTTTGAGAGTAATAGGCATAGTGTGTAATGACAAAACATTTATTCACCCATTTTGGAGTGGAGATACTGTCTGACTGAAAGTTTTTGTTGTTGTTAAGGATTAAATTTCTAGCTTGTCTCTTAACTTCAAGTGAACAAATCTATCCTATGTATGGCAGCTTCTGAGATCAAGTATATAACAATAACATCTATATAGCACTTCAGAATTGTAAAGTGTTATGCCTATAGATATAGATATTTAGTTGTTAGTTGTGTGATTAAGTTGAGAGGACAAGTACTTTTAACTCTATAATCCAATTTTCCAACCAAGCCTGGAGTGTTTTCCATGAGACTCTCCTAATTGGTGGAGAGAATGTTGATGTGATGCTAGGGGAAAGAGGAAGAGTTGTTGAGAGAGCTTTGGAAAGGAGACATTCTTTAATGCTTCTTCAAGAGAAACTCTAGTGGTTCTAAACTCTCTTTAGGAATGATGCCAAGGAGGAAAAAAAGAAAGACTCTCTTACAGATATGTAGGGAAACCAGTTCCTTAACATATCCTTTATTTCCAGCTTACCTTCCTAGAGACTTTGGAGGATTTTCCCTTGGGTGAGATCATGGCTTCTCTCTTATTTGAGTGAAATCTCATCTAATTCCATGTAAAGAACCCATTCACTCTTGTGCATTTTCTGTTGGATTCTAATCTGTGTAATTTCTCTGATTTCATTGTTTTACTCATCATTCACTATTTGTGATGGTCTTTTGTATAGCATCTGGTAGGAAGAAGCTAGGCTCGTGAGTATAAGCATGGGATACCCTTCATTCTTTAAAAGATAGTCACATATGAATTAGCTTTGTTCTGAACCCATGTTCCCTTAGACTGGCAATATTTGGGATAACAGATGGGTATCATTCTAGTCTGGTACTCCTCTCAGAGACTAGAAGAAGTGCAGAGTACCTAAGCATGAGGTGTTCAGGGGCTTGCCTAAACCTTCTGCCAGGTCTCCTCCTCTTCTTAGAGGTAGTCCAGATCTCAGATGATATTTATCAATGCCTCTCCTCAAGCCACCTGTATATATCTTTAGACATTCCATGTGTGTATGTATATACATATGTACATATCCGTGTATGTGTCTTATACCTTACGCACCTTACATCTCTATTACAAAGATGGAGAAATGGAGACTCTAAGGAGACTAGTAGTGACTTACCCAAGGATCTATAGGTATTAAGTAGTAGAACTGAGACTTAAACCCAAGGCTCCTGACCTCATGTCCAATGATCTTTCCACTGCCCCACATTGCCCTTTATATATATATATATTTTGATCTCATAGTTATAGTGAAGAATAGAATGTACCATCAAACCTGAATCACCTCTGTATAGATACATCTGTCTTTTAGGGTTACACCAGACTAGTATTTGAAATAAAACTGAATTTGATGGAGTATATTTTGAGCCAGAGAGGCTAGGTAGGCTCTGATACTTATTTCAGGAGAGGTAATTTTCCAATGCCCATTGGGTTAGTTGCAATTTTCATCCTTTTGAGGTCATAGCACTTCATAATCTCTAATACAAAGTCATTGGGATACTATTGCTTTAAAAAAATAAGGTGAACTTTTTAATATTGATTTAAACAATTCAAGAATTTGGGCAAACCATTTAATAACTCTGGGCTTCAGTCTCCTAATGTCCAAACAAGGAGACTGGGCTCAGTGATTCCAATAGGCCCTTCCAGGTCTAAATTCTCTGATTACATCAAAAAGTTGTTGTGAGAAAAGTCCTTTGCAAATGTGAGCTATTTTTATCTAGACACACAGAATTTTATATATTTTCTAGGCCTATATCCAGTACAACTGAGAAACACTTATTGCCTACAGAAAGCCTACACTGAATAATTAAATAAGTTTATAGATTCACAAACAACTTTTCACTGAAGCCTACAGAAATGCATTGAAGATGTTTTCCGTGGGACCCTTTACATGATGAAATCTCTAATCGATTGGTTTTTGAAGTTCATTTTAAAGTTGGAAATTTTTTTTTGTCAGGTTAATTATCTGATTTCCAGGTGGATAGACCCAGAAGGAAATGATTAGGAAAGCACTTCCTTCAGGAACTCCATGATTCAAGTGGCCAGAAACACATCTGGGTTTGGCACCATTCAAATGCTAATCATCCATTGTAAGAATATTGTTATTTAATACTTAGTATTTTCCAGGCTTCCTACTCAAGCAACTCTGAAGCATCGTGCTTGGGGGTAGGAGAGGGGAGTGAAAATATACTGACACTGAGGGGCAAAGAAAACTGCTAGAATTTCAAATATTCTTGGGATCAAAAAGGCTCACCTTCTTGAATTCAAATCCAGCCTCAGATATTTTCAGTGTGACCTGGGCAAATCACAGTAAGGTAGATAAGCCTATTAGGTGTGGCTGCTGCCTGATTGGAGCCAGGGTACAGAAGATAACCCCAGAAGTCAGGACCACCACCTCACTCAAGCTTTCCCCAACCCCTAAAGGGAACTTTCCATTGTCAGGTGGTGATCATCCCATCTGCAGTCTATAAAAGCTTTTGCCTTTCTTCTGTTTGAGGAGAAATGGGTTCCAGAGAATTATGTCTCTAAACCATTTTCTCCCCTCAAGAGTCTATCTCTCTCTTTTTTTTCTCTAAATAAAAGATTATTTTATTCCAATTGGATTTGTGTGTGAGAAGGTGTAATTCTGTGTCCCTCTTGATTACTTAGTTTCTCAAGGAGAGTTACTCCAGACCAATGTCCTTTAGTTCAGCTGGTCAGTTTAAACTTTAATAGTCCCAAATTCCTTGATATGTCCCAACCCTATAACATTTTTGTTTGTTTGTTTTGGTGAGGCAATTGGGGTTAAGTGACTTGCCCAGGGTCACACAGCTACTAAGTGTTATGTGTCTGAGGCTGGATTTGAACTCAGGTACTCCTGACTCCAGAGCCAGTGCTCTATCCACTGCGCCACCTAGCTGCCTCATACCCCATAACATTTTATCTGTATTATTTATTTTTTTATAATTTATTTCTATCAATAACAGTACGTAACATGCTTTGTAACCTCTGAGGTTATAGAAATACCATGGTTTGGGGATTTTTTCATTTTCTTTTCTTTTCTTTTTTTTTTTTTTTGGTGAGGCAATTGGGGTTAAGTGACTTGCCCAGGGTCATACATCTAGTAAGTGTTAAGTGTCTGAGGCTGGATTTGAACTCAGGTCCTCCTGACTCCAGGGCCGGTGCTCTATCCACTGTGCCACCTAGCTGCCCCTCATTTTCTTTTTAGTGGAAAGGTTGTGTCCATACCTGTGATCCCATTGGTCTAAAGAGTTCCTTATATGTAAATGCTCTCCACTAATACAAATCATCACCTTATTTCCACCTCCTAGTTTTAGAGTAGCCTGGGACACCAAGAGGTTCTGGATTCAAATCCCTGACTCCAGAGCTCTATTAAGCCACTCTGCCTTTCAAGAATGAATTACAGGGGGAAGCTAGGTGGCGCAGTGGATAGAGCACTGGCTCTGGAGTCAGGAGTACCTGAGTTCAAATCCGGCCTCAGACACATAACACTTACTAGCTGTGTGACCCTGGGCAAGTCACTTAACCCCAATTGCATCACTAAAAAAAAAAAAAAAGAATGAATTACAGGAGTAGCTAGATAAGCCTTGGAGTCAGGAGGACCTGAGTTCAAATCCGGCCTCAGACACTTAACACTTACTAGTTGTGTGACCCTGGGCAAGCCACTTAACCCCACTGCCTTAAAAAAAAGGAATGGATTACAAGAAGATGAAGCTGATGAAGGTGGCAGAACTTCATTCCCATGGCTCTGCATAGCTACAGAGAATCTGGAGTACTTTTTTTTTTTTTTTTTGGGCAATGAGAGTTAAGTGACTTGCCCAGGGTCACACAGCTAAGTAAGTGTCAAGTGTCTGAGGCTGGATTTAAACTCAGGTCCTCCTGGATCCAGGGCTGGTGCTTTATCCACTGTGCTACCTAGCTGCCCCCAATTTTTTTTACATTAAAAATTTTTTCGAATCTGCATTACTTTTTACTGTTTGTGAAACCATTATAAGATACAAATAGGTGGATCAACCAAAGTTTCTGCTAACATCTCATTTTTGTCATACTTATAACGACATTGCCCTAGGGGTCTGGTCTCAAAAGTAAAATTTAAAGTTCAAAGTTTTCATTCTGACCATGCCTATTTTACACCATGACATTGGCCAAACCACATGTACCTTGTTTCTTCCATATAAAAATGAGGTTAGTATAATTTACCCCCATTCATTCATTCATTCATTTGTTCATTCAGTATTCAACCACTAATGAACCCCTACTATAATTTTTTATGGCATATACTTCATAGGGGATAACTGTTAACCATGGTGGGTATAGCAGAAAGAATACTGGATTGGAAGTAAATATAGCTGGGTTCAAATTCTACCTACATGACCTTGGGCAAATCTCTTCACCTTTCTTTTTTAATCACTATTTGGGGGGGGCAGGGCAATGGGGGTTAAGTGACTTGCCCAGGGTCACACAGCTGGTAAGTGTCAAGTGTCTGAGGCCGGATTTGAACTCAGGTACTCCTGAATCCAGGGCCAGTGCTTTATCCACTGCACCACCTTGCTGCTCCTTCTCTTCACCTTTCTAAGCCTCTGTCCTCATCTTTAAATGCTGGAGTTGGTTTAGACCTCTTAGATCTCTTCCATCTCTAACTCCTATTATCTTAAAGATTATAATATTTTCCAAATTAATAATGCTAATATACTCAAATATTCAAAATGGATATGTGACTTCATTGATTAAGAATTTCTAAGGACACCATTCACAACCTATCTGTTGTAGCCCATCCTATGAGACTCTTAACCAGGTCCTCCCAAAAGTTCCCTATCATGAAAGGGTAAGAGGGGGTCTACCTAAAATGTTGAAGGCTTCTCTCAATTTCTTCTGACAAGGACACCAAGGATCAGCCCATCTCCTTTTCCTTCTGTAATTCTTTGATAATTAATGATAATACATTAGCTTTAAAATGCAGCCACTTCTAAACCATTCCTTGGTGGATTGTCTGCATTATGGCTTATCTGAGGCAAATCCAGCTTTCAAGTTTATCAGTACTTTAATTAATTCCTCTGCTGATATCTTAGCTCTCTCTCTCTAATTACCCCTATTTTATGCAGCATGTATTCCAAATCCTGTTAAAAATAAATATAAATAAGTGCCCTAGTGGAAGGTTTGTGGGAGGACACAGACAGATGAGGAGGTATGAATAGGCCATGTCCTGCACCTTTGGAGAGGAGTATTCAAACTATAAGATTGCAGGTTCATTATAAATGTAAGGTGCAGTTGTTATTGATATTATGGAATAATAATGCCAATGTAAGGCAGTGTACCTTAACAGATAGTTTTCCCCCAAAATCCTTCCCCTTCTCCTACCTTCCTTATTAGTGTGAAGGCAACACCATCCTCCCACTCCTTCAGGCTCACATCCTAGGGGTCATTCTGGACTCCTCACTATCTTTCATTCCCCCATAACCAAAATGGCACCAAGGCTTGTTAATTTCACCTTTGCAACATCTCTCAATTATGCCCCATTCCATTCCTCTGATATTCCACTACTCTGATGCAGGCCTGGATTATCACAATAGCCTGCTGGTGGGTCAGCCTGCCTCAAGTCTTTCTCCATTCCAATCCATTTCTTGGCAAAGATACTAGAGTGGTTTTCCATTTCTTTCTCCAGTTCATTTTACAGATAAGGAAACTGAGGCAAACAGAGTTAAGTAGGAGACTTTCCCAGGGTCACACAGCTAGTGTCTGAAGACAGTTTTAAAATCATGTCTTTCTGATTCCAAGCCCAGTGTTCCATCCACCGAGCCCCAAACTGCCCCTCAGTTTGAATTAGGCAGGCTATAGAAGCAGGTGTTACATTGGAAGAGATGAAACTGATGACTCACCAGAGAGGGAGAAGATGATAGATATAGATTAAGAGGAATAGGAAAAAGCATGGAAGCTCATAGATAGTTGGCCCCAATCTTCTCAACCTTATACAGTGGCAGCTTGGAGCTGTGGAGAGAACACCTACCTCAGCCACAAATTTCAGCCTATATGACCTTAAGCAAATCCCTTAACCTCTCATTGCTTCAGTGGTTGACATCTGTCAGATGGAGATAAAATTTCCACATATTATCTCCTTTACTCAAATATGTCAGAGGAAGGATTTTAACCCAAGTTATTATCACCTTCAGGTCATCTATCACTACCCCTCATTTTTCACATAAGCAGCTAAATGGTACGGTGGATAGTCTAGGTCTGGAGTCAGGAGGACCCGAGTTCAGCTTCGATCTCAGATTTTTGCTAGTTGTGTGACCCTGGGCAAGTCACTTAATCCTGTGTGTCTCAGTTTCCTCATCTATAAAATGAGCCAGAGAAGGAAATGGCAAACCGCTTCAGTATCTTTGCCAAGAAAACCCCAAATGAGGTCACAAAAAGTGGGACATGACTAATTGACTAGACAACATATTTGAATTCTAGTTGTTTGTTGATGGTACCAGACAACTGAATGACCCCACAGATCTGACTCATGTAAAATTGAAGCTGATTATTTTAGGAGCCCAAACCAAACTTTGTTACTGATGGTTTGTTGTAGTTGTTGTAATGGAATTTTATAGAGAATTGTCCCAATACTCTTTTTCTTGTAAACCTAGTTTTAGATGGTTATATGTTAAAAGATACATCTAAGACTTCCAGTCCCCTAGGTCTGTTTACTCACCTTTCTTTCTTCTTTTTCTTCATGTGGTTCTTTCCTTATGATTCACTAGTAGAAAGGTGGCTGCACCTTTTCTGAAACATCTTTGCCTTGTGAGGTTGCCCCCCCCCCTCCCCCGCCAACTTCATGGTAGTGGAAATAATGTAATTTCTACTCTTAGGCTTCTTATCCATAAATTATCTAAAAATATATTTGTTTCTTTAAGTGTTCACAGAGATGCATCCTCCTGGGGATGAATGAAGCAGTACCAAGATGCACCATATGTCTGTCATACAGTCCCCTAGTATGATCCAATCATCTTTTGTATTTCGCTTCTAAATGTGTTAGGGGACTCCACAGACTGTCACTAGCATTGCAGCCCAGCTTTTTTGCAAACTCTTATATGTGAATGAGTGGTTTTCAGGAAAGCGACTGGGTCTCTCATTTAACGTAGCGTTTTTCAGTTAATCCTCTATGGAGCACCTCAGCTTGAAATGCTTTCAAAAAGCTATCTAAACTGCAGAAGTATTTCTGCAGTACTTATCACAGTAGTACTGAGCTGCTTTGACAAATGTGCTATTTCAGTATGAAGGCGAGGCACATAAAAGAAAATGAAGAAAGACACTGTCAGAACTCCTGTTTATGGCTTCGTTTGTTGAATTCTGCCAATACACAAAAATTATCGCAGAGGAAACTGTTAAGAAATAAGATCTTTACTGTAAGATTAGCCCTCCCTTGGTTTTACTCAATCATTCTTCAAAACCCCAAAAAGAGAACAAAAACTGATCTTAAAAAGCATTTTCTATATACTACAGAACAATGTGGGAGAGTTAGCTTGTAATTTTCCAGGAAGGAATTGGATCCTATTTTATTCAGTGATAAAAAAACATGTCTGGGCTCAGCTTGAAGCACAGGGGTGGGGTTGAGGGGAGGGACCAGGAAATAAAAAAGCAACAACAGGCAAACAATATCTTTATTAGGAGGAATGAAAATGCCTTAAATTCATTTATATAAACAAATGCACTGTAATTCATCCATTGAAAAAGTAGCTAGAATCTGTGAGCTATGACCCAGAAGGCAATGATTCCATAACTAACCTCTGAATCGTTCACAATTTTCAATCAGCAGCAAGCACACATTTTACAGTGACTACAGAGTAGAAGACTGGGGAACCAACTAGAAACATCTTGGGCAAATATACACAGATGCTTTTTAAAACAAGGAACTAGTGCAAAGAGTTTCATGTCATAAAAGACAGCAAGACTGCAAACTGACTTCAAAAAGCAGAAAATAAAAAAATCTATCTTTATTAAGAAATAAAAAGACAATTCATTATTTACTGAAGAACAAGAATACATATTGAGTTTGCAATGTCTCTCTCAAGGACGGGCTACAATAATTACATTTAAACATGTGTATTCAAGTATCAATACACAGTAAGTACAAACACTGCCAAATTAAAAAATAAAAAGAACATGACACATAGGAAAGTCAGATCACTAAAAACACTTCATTTGGTTTACATGTTGAAAAATGAAGGCCATGTTAATACGGTAAGCTTTCCCATAATACTGCATTTTTTCTCCATGTATATTATTTGTCTGTCTGGAACCAGACTGGATCTCAGTGATTTGACGGGTTGGAAATCTGAATAGACGAGAGCCCAGTGACTGAAAATTAAGAAATTTTTCTTGGGGAAATGAATCCCAATATGGTAGAAACAAATTGATTTAGTTGAAAAGTTTGATGGTTCAGAATCAGCACCCCTAGATAATAAACTAGCACCAATGCTCATGTGCACTGGCTAATTTCTTGCCCAAATATTTGTTTGTTGTCACTTAGATATGCCATAAGCCAACTTTCCACTTTTCTTTAGAGAGTATCCGTCTTTTGCTTTTCTAAAAGCTATATTCCTGGTTTCATTCCCATACAACCTGGATACAAAAACTGCTTTGAAAGCAAAACCAAAAGAAATTTTGTTTTGTTTTTTTTGGGTGTTTTTTTTTTAACAGCTTTAAAGAATGAACACAATGCTTGGATATTGCATGAAATGAGTATCTTGTGTTTCTAGAAAGTAAGGTTTTATAATTCCATAGTAGGAATAATTATTTCCACAAGTAAGTAGGAAAAGCCAATCAGTAAACAGGATCATTCCTATTCAGGTGCTTACACAAAGCAACACTACCACAGGAGTGTGCTAGTCCGATATGCTGGCCCAAGTGTGTTGGCATTCCTAGGCTCACCCAGTTCACATCCTATGTACAGCTACAATCACCAATTATAATTTTATCTATTCTAACAGCAGAATAACACAAGGAAAGTGAGTGAGATGCATTTACCAAAGAGGCATAGTACAGTCTGAAAAGATTTCAGGAACGAGATGACTATTAGAGCAATTTAGAAACATTGAAAGTCAACAAGTTTTTTCTTGATTACTGTTGCTACTCAGTCTTACTTCAAATAACTCTCTCTTGATTTGAGCCTGAATCTCAGGTTTTGACAAAACTTCCTTTATCTGTCTGACTTTGGACAACACACCCATTCTTTCTCCAAGTAAAGCTTCCTTAATTAAGTCCATGATTATGACAGGTTTCTTGCCTATAAGGGAAAAAAGAAATCACATATTTTTTTCATTTAATGAATGTCAATGAAAAACATAAAAATACAGCAGAATGACTTATCAAAACTGGATTTTTAAAAGCCTTTAAAACAGTCCATATCTCATAGAAAAAGGTAACATCATGTGAAAAAATAGAATTTACATGTATCTCTTACTGTAAATAACAATAATGGCAGGGTGGTAAAGATGATCAGAAAAAATATCAGAAACATTACATACAGGATGGTTGTACAATCACGTTTACAATGGCCATAGTTAACTTAGCACTAGTTGGCTTTGTAATGGCAGAATTTGCGATTTTTGGCCTCAGAACAAGCAGGCAAAAAACCCCTGCTGTTCAGCAAGGCAGATGGCATTATTTCCACTTATGGCAAGGCCTCTTCCATGGCCACAAATGTAGCGTGCGTGGAAAGGACAGAAGTCTTGTCCCCCCTCCCATAAGATAAAGGCGTCCTAGCAAATATGTGTACGCAGAACTTGAGTTTCTCTTTTTCCATAGCCTCATGCCCCCTTATTCCCAACATTCTATTTGCTTATCAGAATCACAGATGCCTCTCCTAGTAGAGCATATTAGAACAAGGGCCACATTTCAATGAGACATGCTTTGACAGTCAGTACAAGGCAAGTCAGTCAGTGCAACTTCATGAATCAAAGCTGGGAGGTGTCTCATAGGCATTTTTGGAGGTGATGATCAGTTCTCATTTCCTGTTATTATCACTGTCATTTCTGTCTGAGTGAACGGGCTCTTCAGTTTTCACGGGGCTTCCATCCACCTGCCTAGTTTTGTTTTGTGTTTCTTCTAAATATTGCTGCACAGCCTTGAGGACAGCATTCTCCACCAGCCTCTTGCTGAGCCTCACCAGTTCAGCCTCATCTGGCTCTCTTCCATTCTTTTCACCTACATGCCACAATAGATAAGAAACGTCACTAATATCATATTGCCATAGAAACCGGGCATGCATTGGTGCCTATTGGTTCAGTTACTTAAAAATAGACACTGTCCCTCAAACAATTAAATTGGATTACTGTAATCCCAAATACCAGTTTTGTTATTCATTTTGATTTTGGAGAAGCAGGGGCTTGGCCCATTTCTTAAAAGGTTAGCTGAAAAGCAATTCATTAGTGCTAAGTAAATGTTCTACCTAGAAATGCTGGGCATCTCCTGACTCTACCTACAAATGGTCTTCTCATATCCAAAGTCCAATCACTCTGGCCCAAGCCCATCCACCCACCTGGATGCATTAGTAAGCAGTTCATTATTTCCTATTAAGAAATTTAAAAACTGTTTTGCTGTTCCTTGTGTACCCTGTGTAACTCTATCCCTCTCATTATCATGTTAACTAAAATTTCCCTGTATTCTAATTATTTGGGGATACTTATTTAAAACACTTGTAGATTCATTTTTAGTTTGTTTTCATTTTTTAAAAATAGAAGTATTTGGCTAAAGCACTCCTGTTAGGCTCTAAACTGGCTCAAAGAATCATTGGTTTGTTATAAGCTTGTAAAAGGAAGAGTGTTTTTAATCTTGTTGTTGCTATACTTTAAGAAATTGCTCAATTTAAGAAAACTGCTCAAGGACATTTTGGATCCTCAGTCATAAGGTACTGAATGTTAACATGCCTGTAGCTATGACTTCACTGCTGGGGATACTGAAAAAAAAAAAGGATGAGTAGATGAATTTATCCTGCATTTTTCCATGGAAAAAGGTCTAGCCAACAACCTAGAGAGAAATCTTCCCACATTCAAGTAAGCAGCAACTTACTTTACTAATTATGTGGTAGCTGGAGTACTTAAGTCAAGTCATAGGTTAATGAATCTAAATTCACCCATAGTATTGAGAGATTATATGGTTAATCACTACATTACATAGCTTAACTCTCACAATAGCTTAAACTAGTTCAAATTTCCTTCTGTCATCATGTTGTGGGAAAACTCCCCTTTAAAGATAAATCAAAGAATAAAATGTCTCATTGACTCATGTCTGAAAGAACCAAATGTCTTATAAGACTCATATGAGGGAAGGATGGAAATGAGTGAGGAAGAAGAAAGAGAGAGGGAGGGAGGGAGGACAGGAGGAGAAAAGGAAGAAGGGAGAAAGGGATGGAAGAAGGAAGGAAAGGGTCAATTTTGGAGGAGAATGATAGTGCTATATATTAAGGAAATATGCACAATTGAGGAAATATAGGATGGAGGTGTGTTTTTAAAAATAATTACTATTTCTATAGCTATCAGTTTGACATAAGCATATTTAACTTATTAATATTACATATCAGTAAAGAATTGACTATGTGTCTCCCTAACTTCTCATGGTCTCAGGTCACATGGAGAGAAAGCAGGGAGAGAAATTCAGCATGGCAGTTAGTACGAGCAGGAGAAAAGCCCCAAAAGACCCACACTGTCTCCCAGAGAGACAACACATGGTTTCAGGGAGACACAAGAGAGTTCAGAAGACCTATAAGCCAAAGAACCAAGAGTGACAAGAGAGGCTTCTGGCCTTTTGCCAGAATTTATATCCTCTTTAGATAGAGGTGGGTCTTTATACATTGATCAAAGCTAATTGGTTAGCATCATTCTGATCCATTGGTTGACAAGATTTGTAGATCTAAATTCAAATGAACTCTACAGATGACACCAGGGAAAAGACCCTTACTCAAGTTGCTTAAGGCACTCAGGTCTTCCTGAATCCAGGATCGGTGCTTTATTCACTACACCACCTAGCTGCCCTCGAAATCCATTATTAATAATTATTTTTCTTACACAGGGCACTTGGATGAGATCAGTGGATTCAGAAAAATAAACGGTTTTGTCACTGGAATGTCCTACAGGGCTGGAAGGAAATGGTGGAATTCAGGAAACAAATCCCAAGTCTCCCTGGGAGGCACAATAATGAGAGAGTTTCAAGATCTAGGAGATCTCAAGAGGTACTGGACAAGAGTCTCACCAGCAAGGAAGGATTGGCTGGTGAAATATAGATGATCTTGAAATAGAAATCTTGAGGAGAAGTGCCCACTCTTTCTTACAGTGTGTGATAAGGAAGGAAAGAAAATCCATATAGTCTGAAATTCTACTAAGATTTAGGGAGAGTAAATTTGAAAGGCTTCAGAGAAAGGACAGATAGAATTGCATGACTTAAATGATGCTGGAGAAGACAACCAAAGTTAAATAGGAAGCTGTCCAGAATGAAATCTTGGAGACACAAAGAAAAATAACTCCAATAAGGAAGAAAAGATAGAGTTGTCTAAAGAAATCAATGGATACACAGGGATTTTTGCTAGACAACTTATATTTTTGAAGGACGTGTATAGAGGATGGAAGCAAGGGCCAGTAAGAGAGGGTGAAAGAGAGAGAGGCATGGCCCTGTACAAAGAGCATCGTGTTCTAACACTTGAAATGAGCTAAAGCAAGTGAAGACTGCTAAGGATAACCAATAAAAAGGGGAGGGGGATTCTTAGGAACTATATTTCATAAAAACAAGAGGATCAAAGAAGGAATAGCTTTGGGTAGATGGGACAATAGTAAATGCAGACATGGGAAAAATTATTCTACCTGGGGCAGCTAGGTGGTGCAGTGGATAAAGCCCCGGCTCTGGATTCAGGAGGGCCTGAGTTCAAATTCAGCCTCAGACACTTGATACTTACTAGCTGTGTGACCCTGGGCAAGTCACTTAACCCCCATTGCCCCTGAGGGGGAGAACCCTGCATTTTTACCAGTGATTAGGATAAAGGTACCTACCAAAAGTATGCTTATCAAATTTGTAGGCGACCCCAAGCTAGGGGGCTAATACTGCATAAAAGAAACAGGAGCCCCACTTCATCCCCTTCTCCACCTCAGTAGCCTAGAACACTGGGCTGAACCTAATAAGATGAAACTCATTCCCAACAAATGTTAAACAACTTCACAAGTATAAGATAAGAGAGATGTCACATACTAGAGAGAAGTCTGCCTGAGAAAGACATTAAACAAATTGCAAATTAAGACTCAGTAGTGAGATATGGCAACCAAAAGACTTAATACAATATTAGGGCATATTAAGATACCCATCAGCAGCTAGGTGGCATAGAGGGTGGACAGTGAGTTGTCTAGTTGGAAGACCTGAATGCAAATTTGGCCTCAGAAACTTAAGAGATATGTGACGCTGAGTAAGTCACTTAATCAAAACTTTATAATCTGTAAAAAGGGGAAAATACTAGCATCTACCTCATAGAATTGTTTTGAAGTTCAATAACATAAGTAAAACACTTTGTAAGCCTTAAAGTGCTTTGTGCATAGTCATAATAGCAGCAGTAGTAATGGTGGTACTGGTGCTGGTGGTGGTGGTGTTGGTAGTAGTAGTAGTAGTAGTAGTAGTAGTAGTAGTAGTAGCCCCACCAGCAGCAAAAGCAGCAGCAGCAGCAGTAGTAGTAGCAACGGTAACAGTTGTTGGTAGTAGTTTTGTATCCCTCCCCCACCCCCCACTCTGCCCTGGTCAGACCATAAAAGAATATCATATTCAGTTCAATGCACCACATTTTAGGACATGGTATTCTCAAGAGGTGTGTTTTTAAAAATAATGGCAACAAGAAGAGTGAAGGGATTTCTTTGAATTTGTGAACTATAAGGATTGGTTGAAGGGACTTTGGGGATATTTAGTTTGAGAAGAGAACTCTTGGAAGGATATGATGGCTCTCTTCAAGTATTTGAAGGGAGATCATGGTGAAGAACAAGTTTCAAAAGGGAATATAGGTAAGGTGGCTGTGACCATTAGAAGTGTGTACAAATGTGAAATGGGATACTTGAGAGGAAGCAGATTCAAGCAAAGCTTGAATGACCATTTGGATATTACAGAAGTTTCAGGTTGGTCCCACTGACCTCTGAATTCTCTTTCTAACCTGAGATTCAGTCTTCTGATTCTATGACTAAAGAAAGGTGACAATAGATGTACTGGAAAATTCTAAGTGAAAGTACTACTCTTCTCCCTCCCAAGAAAAAACAAAATCTAGAGATAAGCAATATTGTTTCTAAATCTTCATTAGGCTTATCCCTAAGCTTTAGTTATTCTACACACCTCTCGGCATTTACAGTTCTAATTAGCTGTTGTCAACTATTCATTATCTTTACTGCTGGATGGGGTTCAGGGTCACAGCTGGTATTCCCAAAACAGTGGTTTTTGCCATTTAAATGCAATACATAGTAACAGCAGTATTGTTTTATGAATGATTTTGAGTGAATACATTATTTTGACTATTATAAATACCCAAATTAACTATAAAGGACATACGAAGAAAGACACTATCTGCATTCAGAGAAAAAAATGATAAAAAGAAGTATATACATATATAGAATAATTTTACATGTATATGAGTATATGCATGTGTAGGTATGTATATATGCATATACACACATGTATTTATACATGTATGCATATACACACGTGTATGCATATACATGTATGTGTGTGTATACACACACCTATTTGTGTCTACTGATAGCCATCTCTAGGGCAGGGTGGGAAGAGGGTAGAAAAAAAAGGGAAAAATATACATGTTAATTTTGTTGTATATTTGAAAGAAAGAACAAGTTGTGCATAGTAGAGTTGCAGTTTCATGTACAATCATCTTTTTTCTCGTACTATGTTATAGAAATGCTTGTTTTATTCATAAATATTTATTAATGCAATAGAAAAATAAATAAATCCAATATGTGATGATTTTTCAGATTTTTTTTTCTATGTTTTACTTACATATATAGTAAGTAGCATTCCTTCCTCTCTCCAATTGTGTACCTGAAGGGGCAGCTGTGGTATACTGTTGAGAGCTCTGAACTCTTAATTTGAAGATAATCTCAGATGAAATTATTCTATGTAAAGTGTCTTATAAAAGGTCAGTAGTAGTAATAATTAAGTCATTAATAATGAACAGTATCAAAGAAGCAACCATATGGTACAAAGCAGCACGGTATTGTAGAAAGAGTTCTAAGTCTGGAGTTGTGAGGACCTACAATTGGATCCCGACTGCTATTTACTCCTGTGGTCAGGAAAATTAGGTCTGAAACCTACTTGCTGGCTGCGCATTCTTGGGTAAGTCATTTCATTTCCCTGAAACCAAGTTTCCTCATTTGTACAACAGAGACAATAACTCCTTCTATTCCAAATCTATATGGCTGATTTGATGGTCAGATGAAGCAACCGTGTAAATTAAGTCAAAACAATACTCATTTATTAAATGTCTGATATGTGCCAGGAACTCTGCTGATTTCTGAGGAGACAAAGAAAGGCAAAAAGCAGAATTTGTGACTATTTTCTAGTGTGAGTAGAATTCATCAAGACACTTGTGACCAAATAAAACAAATCAGAAATACCGTTGACTTCACAGCCATCATGCTGGCTATATGACAAGTCTCTAAACTTCTCTAGGCAACTCTTTAAAAATTATAAACTGTATAGAAGGTGCCAATATACATCAGTAGGAGTCTGCTCACCCAGGAATTTCCTGTACCCACGAAATCTCAGGTCCAGTCCTTATCTCTATCCATATCATCACTGGACTTACTATAATATATACTGTATTCTTTGGAACAAACTAATAGTTTTTCCTTTCAAAAGAAAAGAAAGACAACCACTTAATAATTAAGATTGCTTAGGTTTAGAGTCACCCGGGGGGTTTATTTTTACCAGAAGGTAAGGGGTGTTGTTTTTTAAATGCCCTGCAGTATTTTTGATGCTCAATCTGAGAGTGTGATAGAAAGGTTACTCCAAAGATCATAAGACAGACCACCTGGTGAACATATTCTTCATTTCTGAACTTTGAAAACCTGAAAAATCAAGGTGAGAAGCTCCTCCTCCTCCTCCTCCTCCTCTTCTTCTTCTTCTTCTTCTTCTTCTTCTTCTTCTTCTTTTTTTTGAGAAAGACCTTGGCTGAAATTTCTCTCTTTTTCACAGAGAGCTAAGCAGTCCTTGGAATATAGTAGGCACTTAATAAATGCTTATTGGCTTGTTGATCTGAAGAACTAACTTACCTTTTATTTAACACCGAATGTTAGGAGTTTCTCATTTATTTTCTTAGTTATGTTATAGTTCTATGATGTACTTACTCTTCTTCTATCAAGGAAGAGCTTAAAGAACTCCAATTCCATATCATCTCTACCATCTTTTTTTTTTTTTTAAAGGTTCCGGCATGGTATGTGGTTCAGTGCAAAGAGTCCTAGATTTCAATCTTTGCTTGAACATCATCTTTGTGACCTTGGGAGAGTGACCTAAAATCTCTAGACCTCAGTTTCCTCATATGTAAAATGACTTCTAACAGCCCTTCTGGATCTAAGTCTATGATCCTTTTCCAAGTCACCTAACTGCTTTGTAGTCTGGAGAATTTATATTACTAGCAGAATGTTAACTTCTGGAAGGCAGAGACTGTTTGTCTTTTTTTCTCATTATTCCCAACTCCTAGCATGGTGCCTTACATGTACTTAATAAACACTGTTTGGATTAAATTATTGTCTTCTAGTCAAGGTAGTTTTCCTTACCTCCTTTCTGGAGTTCCTGCATATATCTGTCCACCCAGGGAACACTGTATGCTTTATTTTTTTTTAACTTAGTGGTTCATAAACAGAATGCTAAACTAAAATTTTTTATTAAAAAACTGAAGTTAAAAACACATAGAGGGGGACAGCTAGGTGGCGCAATGGATAGAGCACTGGCCCTGGATTCAGGAGTACCTGAGTTCAAATCCGGCTTCAGACACTTAACACTTACTAGCTGTGTGACCCTGGGCAAGTCACTTAACCCCAATTGCCTCACTAAAAAAACAAAAAAAAACAAAAAAAAAAAAACACATAGAGGGGGCAGCTAGGTGGCGCAGTGGATAGAGCACCAGCCCTGGAGTCAAGAGTACCTGAGTTCAAATCTGGCCTCAGACACTTAACACTCACTAGCTGTGTGACCCTGGGCAAGTCACATAACCCCAATTGCCTCACTAAAAAACAAAACAAAACAAAAAAAAACACATAGAAAGTATGGGGCGAAGGCCATTTACTCAGTTTAGTCTCAAAAAGATCCTAAATACATAGCTATAATTAATAAAATTAAACAAAAAGGTCAAGCCAAGTGTTTCTTTATCCCATAATCTTTCCTAATACTCTCTGAAATGAAATAAAACTTCAAAACTATCATTATCTTCAAATTCTATGTCAGATGACCCTGGGCATCTTATTTAATATCTCAGGTCCCACATGTATAAAAGAGAGATAATAACATTTGAGCATTTATCTCACAAATATAACAAGATTTCACAGGCCTTTAGGAGTTATTTGAATTTCAGTTATTATTTGTATCATTGCTATCTTCACTTACTAACAACAGGCCAAGGGGATAAGGGCTAAGATGGTAATAACCAATATAAGGAAATCACAGACTCTCATATGCACAGAATAGGGAAGTTGACAGGTCCTTTAGAGATAATTAAATCCAATCTTTTCACTTTATATACTAAGAAACTGAGGCCCAAAAGGAAAATGACTTGTCACGGGCTACAGGAAGTAATTACAGCTGCAAATGATACTAAGACTCAGGCCTTTTGATTCTCTGTCCAGTGATCTCTATTATACCGGTTCTTTCATTCAAAAAAATGCTTGTGGAATAAAGAACATGTGTGCTGAAATTCTATATATATATATATATTTATGGTAAGACACTGTATTAGCACTGTTGGGGGATACAAATACAAAAAACCCCACCATTCCTCCCTTTAACAAGCTTATAATTACAATGATTATGACTGTTAAATACTTTATATACATTTGTATATCACTTTAAGGTTTACACAGTTTTATGTATTTACTTTACTCTTTAAAGATATTTTATGTTTGATTCATAGAACAAAAGTATTTTAAAGACTCATTTGATCCTCACAACAATGTTAGGTAAGTAGGTGAGGTGTTTACAACCATCATTTTATAGATGAAGGGTACTAAGGCTAAGAGAGGATGAATAACACTCAAGGTCGCACAGCAGAGTTGAGATTTAGTCCGGGTGATAAAATAGGCACACAAAGAAGTATGATATCAAATAGAATATGAGAACGAAAGAGGTTTAAATAGTGCTGAGAGTTTCCTAAGGAGAGAGGGATCATTTTTGAGGACCACAAGAAGGCTTATATGGAAAAGGTGGAATTTGATCTGGACTGGATAAAATTTCAGTTTTAATCAAGGAAGGGGTTTACAGAATAGAGAATGCTCCCTGAAGGATGTGACAACAGAAAAATTTGTTTGATGACCTTTCACCAAGTCAGCTATGGAAATTATAAATGATTTACCTAAAATGCGGCTGCCACCATTATCATCATAGCTTGCATTTATATTAGACTTAAAGGTTTATAAAGTGCTTTACAAATATTATCTCATTTGAGCCTTACAGCTCTTAGGTGCTATTATTATCCCCCATTTTACAGATGAGTAAACTGAGGCAGGCAGCAGTTAAGTGAATTTTCCAGAGTCACATAGTTAGTAACTATCTAGACCTCCCTAATTCCAGGTCTAGTGCTCTATCCACTGCATCTATCTAATAATCCAAATAATATGAAGTGAAGAACTATTCCCCCTCCCTTATTCTGAATTAAAGCAATCTAAAATGACCTTAATCTGTACCAGTGGATGGAGTTTCCATATTAGGAGTTCCCCACATATAATGAAATCATAGGTTTTTACTCAAAAAGTGGGGGGAGTTGACAATTTTTATGACTGCTGTATCACAATCCTGATTCATACTAAGTTCAAGAAAAAGTCCATGAAAAATTCCAGAGCTCTTTTGGAACCGTTTTCTAGCCCCACCTACCTGCCTTGGATTTGTGGGTGACTTTCTGGATTAAACTGAAGTGCTTTTCATTCATCACTACTAAATATCATTGTATTAGATTCAATTCAGCATCCTAGACAGTCAAAGGGATAGAGCTCTGAGCCTGGAGATGGGAAGACCCAAGTTCAAATCTGGCCTCAGATAACTATGTAACACTGGGCAGGTAATTTAAGCCTGTCTGCCTCAGTTTCCTCATCTGTAAAACAGAAAATAATAATGGCACCTAGTGGTTGTTGTGAGGATAAAATGAAGTAATATTTGTAAAGTGCTATGTATATTTATAAAGTGATAAAGCTCTTAAAGAGCTACATGTTAGCTAGTAGTAGTAGTAGCAGTAGTAGTGGTAGCATTGGTGGTGGTAGTAATGGTTGAAGTGGGGGTGGTAGTGGTTGTGGTGATGGTGGTAGTAGTAGTAGTGGTAGTGGTGGTAAGTGGTTGTAGTGGTGGTGGTAGTAGTAGGAGTAGTAGTGGTGGTAATGGTGGTAAGTGGTTGTAATGGTGGTGGTGGTGGTGGTGGTAGTGGTGGTGGTAGTAGTAGGAGTAGTAGTGGTGGTAATGGTGGTAAGTGGTTGTAATGGTGGTGGTGGTGGTGGTAGTGGTGGTAGTAGTAGTAGTAGTAGTAGTATCCTGAACAATTTTATCCAATATGTTAACTGTCCCTGCTGGGTTTGTGTCATTTGCAAATTTAATTAATATCCCATCTATACCTTCATCTAAGTCAGTGATACAAAAAAAAATGTTACAAAGAATTCAGCCAGTGACAGATCCCGAAACTCTCCACTAGAAATGCCCATACATCTTGACATAGATCTATTAATGGTCATTCTTTGGGTCTCAACAGTCAATCACCTCCAAACTCACACAAATGTATTTTTACCTCTGTTGAATTCACAAGGTAGCAGGAAGGGCTTTGTCAAAGGTTTTGCTGACATAAGAATAAAACCACATTGGTGGCACCTCCCTGTTCTACTCACCTAGCAGATAAGTCATTATATTAACATTAGTTAAACTATCTGCCTGGCTAACCTGTGGTAAACAACATCACAAAAGTGATTTACAGATCACAGGGAAACAATTCCCATTGCCCCTAGGATAAAATGCAGACTCTACAGCTATTTAAAGCCCTTCACAATCTGACTCCCTCCTGTCTTTCCAAGATAATTACACATTTCTCTTGCTCACATACTCCATGCTCTGGGGACACTGGCCGACTTGATTTTCCCCATAAATGACATAGCATTTTCTTTGACTGTGCCTTAGTTCACATTCTCCTCTAGGCTTAAATGTTCTCTTGGAATCTCTAATTGCCCTTCAGGTACATGCCAGATTTTTAAGAAGGTCTTTCCTGATTCTCCTATTTATACATACCCCCTCCCAACATTAAATTTTAAATGCATTTTGTGTACAATCCTCTATTTGTTCATTGCAAATATGTGGCATTCCCCACTAGAAGGCAGCCTCTTTGGAGACTACTTTTTGTAAACTGAGCACCCAGCACAGTGTCTAGTACATAAAATGTGCTTATCAAATGTTTCTTGATTAACTGGAGGATTGTTTGACTGATAGAAGAGGTAGTGGTTTGAAAAACTGTATGAAACCTCCTCATCTTTAGCTATCCTGCTTAGCTGATGCCATGTTGGGTCAGGAATTCAATATTGTTGCAGTAATTTCAGCTTGGTTCTTACAGTCAATCAATAAGCATTTGTTAAGAGCTGTACCGTGTTCCTGGCACTGTGCTAAGCCTTCAGAATACAAGGAAAGAGAAAAACACGGTCTCTGTCCTCAAGGAGTTCACATTCTAATGGTAAACACGTATACACACACACACACACACACACACACACACAATCATACATATACCATACAGACAGAGGAGATGGAAGGTATGTCGACCTTCATCTGAACTAGTTTATACATCATTCAAAGATACTGCTTGGTATGGCAGCTGAGGTGCTTTTCTTTCTTTGAAATTCAAATGATGGTTTCCCAAAATTTGATTTAAATTCTGACCCTGGAGAAGTGAGTACTTCAGAATGTTCAAATGGCACACTTTTGGGGAAAAAAATATGCTATTATAGAGCTAAATGGGTTATCGCTACAAAAGAATTAATATCTTCAGCAGCACAGGATAGCATATTATAAATGCAGAGATTACTCATCAGCCCATTTCACAATAGATGGGAAGTTTATGTCCTGACTGAAAAAAATACTCTTTGAAGGTAAAATGTTTTAAGAAGGAAAAAGTGATTGGTCACAAATGGTCAGTCAAGGGGAAAGGTGGTCCGAGGAGGCAGACAATTTAAAGAGATTGTCCTCGACAGATACTTCTAAGTTCATATGGGCATGAGGGCACCAATGAAAATTAATGGAGGAAACAGAGCGTATCTACAAAAAGCAGGAGCTTGTTGAGCCACAAATTTGTTGCCTTCGTACCCAGAAGCACAGCTGGAAGGAGTATTTCAGAATGTATATTTTCCTCCCTATGTGACCTAAGACTCTCATTTCACTCTCAAAGAGAAAATATGGGGGAAAACCCCAGACCAAACTGAAACATTTTAAAGTACACTGGCTTTTCCTGGTTTAATTCAGTGAGCTATTAGGACAAAACAAATCTTTTGGGAGCAGATCTCTAATAATATAGTCCACTATCCACTATATTTAATACATACATTAAACACACACACAAACACTTAAGTCAAAATTGCCAACCCAAACATTTATCATTTATGGGTGCCAGGGTAGCATGGTAGACACAGTGGTATACTTGGAGTCAGAATTATATCTCAGACACTAGTTGTATGACCACATATAAGTTACTGAGCCTGTTTTCTCAGCATAATCTAAGGTCTAGAAAACTGGCTCTAAAGCAGGCAGACCTGGTTTTTGTTATATACATATTTTCTACATTAACGGTTCAAAACCAAGTGCATATATATATATATATATATATATATATATTCTCTTTGCAGCTTTAAGATTACACTAAAAATGAAAACATATAAAATAGATTCATTATACCACTCTTCCCCTCCCACTCAGTTCTGAGGAATGACTCTGGTGCTACCTCAATGGTCCAAGCTCTTTCTACAATCTAAATCCTAAAAATACTGTGTTATTACAATGCAAGGGACAGGATATATGCTCAACTCCTTCTTAGGTAACTTGGACAGTTTCCCTTCTCCCAAGCTTTACTGGGAAGAGAGATGGAGGGATAGTGAGAAAGAGAGAGAGTAGTCTTATAGCAGGGCTTCTTAAACTAGGGTCCCATGAACTTGTTTTAAAAATATTTTGATATAATTATGATTGTAATTACTTGATGTAATTATTGATTGATTTGACAAGAGTGATTTTGATATGATTATTGATGATAATTTATATACTTCTTTTGATATAATTCCTTTGTAATCCTGGATGTTTTATTCAATAAAAACCAGAATTCTTAGAAAGGGTCAACAGACGGCCAAAGAGGTCCACAATACAAGAAAGTTTAAAAGTTCCAGCCTTACAGAGTTGTCTGGAGAAAGGCTACATGACTTGCCTAGGGTGACAGAGCTAGTAAATGTATAAGGCAGGATTTGAACTGAAATCTTAACTGTCTTCAAGATAGATGGTGAAAAGCAATAGCTAGTTACATATAAAAACCTTAATTTAAAATAATTAAGGAAGAGAGATAAACTCTTTTCCATCTATCCCTTATACTTGAGGGTAAACAGCATAGTTATTTAAGATAACTGCCCTAAAATTTTAAAGAAAACTTAATGAGTTGGGGGTTTTGGGTAGAAAGTTTAATTGAACACAGTCTAATTCTATTTTTCCCTATAAAATGATTCTACAGGGGGCAGCAAGGTGACACAATGGATAAAGCACCAGCCCTGTATCCAGGAGGACCTGAGTTCAAATCAGGGCTCAGACACTTGACACTTATTAGCTGTGTGACCCTGGGAAAATCACTTAACCCTCATTGCCCTGCAAAATAATAATAATAATAATAATAATAATAATAATAATAATGATTCTACAACTTATACAAATTATATGATGAGAACTCAGTAGCAGTAAATAACTACGTGGTTAGTTCTGATGTGTTTTAGTGAATAATCAATTTAAAGGACACTTTAAAAAAACAATTTCTAGGAAATCTATAAACCTAATAACAAAGCAATTTGGAAACAGTTTGTAGTAGATTGACATTAGAGCATCTAGTATAGCATTGGACACAAAGTAGATGAAAGACTGTTGGTTGAATGAGTTGCTGCAAATTCTGATTTTCTATAATGTTCATTTAAATGGTACCTACATTTGACCAGAAGCCTCATGCAAATTCTTCTCAATGTTGGGGGGGGGGTAACCTTTTTTTTGTGTCATGGATCCCTGGTGAAGCCAATGGAACCACTCTCAGAATGTTTGGTGCCTACATTCGTAATTGAAGGAAACGCTAAATTTCGGTTAAAGATTAGGGAAAATACAAATGTGAAATTTTTTTGTCAATTCCATCCAAGTTCACAGAGTCTTTGAAACTTATCCTCAAAGCCCTAGACTCCCTGCTATAAATAAATCTTCCACTAAGCAAAAGCAAATATACTATTACTTGATTCTAGAAGCACTGATTCAAAACACAGATTATCTCATAATTACGAATAATTTAGAAGTATTAAAGGAATGCACATCTTTCATAAACACTAGAACTATTTTTCATTTTTCAAAAGGGAGTAACCTAATATTACACCCTAACTTATCCCTTTTCCTGACAGTATGAATTAAGAGATTTAAAAATAAAGCCCAGATTCAATATTTTAAGTCTTTAATTTTAGTGGTTAGCTTCAGTATTTTGATTGTTACAAAAATTATGCTATCACAAGAATAATTACTATAACACTGAATTTAAAATATCTCTACTACTTGGCTTCTTGGATCATTTGAACCTTTTTCCAACCAGCAAAATCCACTAGAGATGTCTTTAAAAAAGAAAAGGCAAGTTTTGGAACTTTTGTATTTATTTTTACATGTGAACAACTATTTCTGTGACATGTACTAAATCCCAAGGATACTGTCAGTCTAAGCAGCATGTCCCTCTAAAATCCCTCACTGTTCTTTGCCACTACACACTTTTTTTGGTTCTTTTGGGGGGTGTTTGTTTTGGGGTTGCTTGTTTTTGTTTTTTTGCAGATTGTGTTACAAGCATCCCTTTCTCCAAACCTCTAGGATGTCTGAAAGTTCCCGTGTGCTGGTATACTTGACTTCATCCAAGGAAAATATAAGGGAAATGGTCTCAAAAACCTATCTCCTTGACTGTGCTGCTGCCTGATATCATTCCTCAGAGTTTAGACATTTGTTTGACTTAAAGTGCTTCTTGGATCTCAGCTGTACCATCAAACCAACCCTACCTTAAGGTTTCTTTGTTCCTTGACACTAATGTTTTCACTTCCACTTTTCATTTATTTTTATACTACTGGCAACTTTAAAGGAACTAGTTAATTTATTTTTTTGCATGCTTCAGTCTGTATTCAAACAATATCAATTCTTTCTCTGGAAGTGGATAATATGTTTCATCATTAATCTTTTGGGATTGTCTTGGATAATTGTATTGCTGAGAATAGCTAAGTCATTGCCAGTTCTTCATGGAACAATCTTCTTGTTACTGTGCACAATGTTCTCCTGATTCTGTTCACTTCACTATGTATCAATTCATCTAAGTCTTTCAGGTTTTTCTGAAATCCTTCTTGTCATTTTTTATAGCACAATAATATTCCATTACAATCATATACCACAGCTTGTTTAGCCATTCCCCAATTGATGGGCATCTCTTCGATTTCCAATTCTTAGCCACCAAAAAAGAGCTGCCATAAATATTTTTATACAAATAGGTCTTTTTCTCTTTTTGGGGATGTCTTTGGGATATAAACCTAGCAGTGGTAATGCTGGATCAAAGGGTATGCATAGTTCTATAGCCCTTTGGGCACAAGAACTAGTCACATCTTATGACACTAGCAACTGAAATACTTTCCATATTTTATCTCATTTGAGCCTCAAAATCCTGGGAAGTGGGTTATCATCCTCAGTTTACATATAAAACAACTGAGGCTCAGACAACAGTGGGGGGGTTGGGAAAGTGTTACTGGAAAGGACAAACAGTCTGTCAAGAAAATGGGCCATTGAGAACTCTATTGGCAACTACATAGCAACAGTAGATGTGCTGGACTTGGAGGCAGGAAGGCTTGAATTCAAATTCTGCCACAGATATTAAAAAGCTATGGGACCCCAGGTAAGTTACTTACTAACTTTTCTCAGCTTCAGTTTCCTCATCTATAAAACACGGATGAGAGGCAACTTGGTGGCATAGTCAATAGAGTGCCAAGCCTAGAGTCAGGAAGACTCATCATATTAAGTTCAAATCTGCCCTCCAACATGTACTAGCTGTGTGACCTTGGGCAAGTCATTCAACCCTGTGTGCCTCACTTTCCTCATCTGAAAGATGAGCTGCAGAAGAAAATGCAAACCACTCCAGTCTCTTTGCCAAGAAACCCCCCCAATGGTCACGAAGAATCAGATGTAACTAAAATGAGGATGGAATGTTTTTTGTAACTTTAAAGTACTAAGTAAGTTTTAGTTCTCATAACTGAGGGAGACGACACATAGGAAGCCAAATGGACTTTTACTTACCTGAAGAAAGCAGCTCCTAACCATTTACTCCACAGATAGGAAGTCGATGATGAAGATAATAGAAAAGGCCTCTAAAAGAATACAATTATCTAGCTAGAGGAAAGAATGGAATATGTTCTCTTTCTCATCCTTTGTCTTTGCACCCTACATCCCTCTCATACCTTCAAAGAGGAAATCTGAATTATCTATGGTAGAATGAAAAAAAATGAGGGGCCGGAAGATTCTATATAGAAGAGCCTCCAGGCATCTGAGAGACCTTTATCTTTCCTGAGACAGTTTTTTAAAGCAACTAGACAATTTTAATTGCCCCCTGTTTCTGTCTCTTGTCTTTCCTGAAACATAAAAGCCTTTAGGAACTGCAGGATCTGAGTTGTGGGCTTTCTAGACAGTTTGGGTTAATAATATTCTCTTGGATCTTTACTATCCAAGCCTTATTCATTTTTCCTTTCTTTGAATTTCTATAGTACCTTCCGTCTATACTACCCAGCCTAACCCTGTGTGTGTGCATTTGTTTTATCTTCCATATTAGACCATGAGATCCTTAAAGTTATGGGCTATGTCCTAGTGTTGTTGTTGATTCATTTCAATTGTGTCTGACTCTTCATGACACCATTTGTGGGGTTTTTTTGGCAAAGTTACTGAAATGACTTGCCATTTCCTTCTCCAGCTCATTTGACAGATGAGGAAACTGAGGCAAACAGGGTTAAGTGACTTGCCCAGGGTCACACTGCTAGGAAGTGTCTTGAGGCCAGATATGAACTCAGGTCTTTGTGACTCCAGGCCCAGCATTCTATGTTCTGTACTACAGATTTCTTCTCAATCCTCTAGAGGATCTAATATGATGCTCAGCACATTATAGGTTCTCAATAAGTTGGTTCTCATACTATAGATCGTTTAAGCAAATGTAAAAGTTCTGAGTTGTGCGTTCATTGTTGAAAAATATGAATAAAGAGTCCTGCTACATTGTCTTATGACAACATCTGTGTTTGGATTTGATCATATCTGTTTCTTTTATAAAGTTGTGACATGGGGCAGCTAGATGGTACAGTGGATAAAGCATTGGCCTAGGATTCAGGAGGACCTGAGTTCAAATCCGGCTTCAAACACTTGACACTAGCTGTGTAACCCTGGGCAAGTCACTTAACCCCAAGTGCCTCACCCAAAAAAAAAAATAAAGTTGTGACATGCAAGCATTTTCATCATACTAAGAGCTGCCCAACAAAGAATGGCTGACTCAATTTCCCCTCTTCAGCACAGGACATTCTGCCTTCACCTCCATAGCATGGAATCGCTAGTTCCCTTTGAGATTCAGCTCAAACACTCCTTCAAATACCAGCTCTCCTCATTGCAAACAATTTTCTATTTACTTATCTGCACATACACTTTTTCTTTCCATCAGACACTGACCTTCGGGACAAGTAGCTGAGAGGAATTGCGAAACGGAAGAGGAAAAAATAGGCCCAGATAAATAGAGGAGAGGCCAGAACAAGGAGTTCTTCAGAGAGACAATCTTAAACATTTTTGATAGAGCAAAAAAAAAAAAAAAAGAGGAATTGAAAGACTATAAAGGTGGATGTCTTAGGGCCTGAAGGAGTCTCCAGGCACCCTAGAAACCTTTGATCTTGAGATAGCTTTTAGCAATTGTAGACTTTCAATTGTTCCCTATTTCTATCTGTCATCTTTCCTAAAGCAGATATCACATCTCCTCTACTAGACTGTGAGCTCTAGCAGGACAAAGTCTATTCTTATTTATCTTTTTATTCCATACAATGTCCTGTAAATTTTTTTTTAGTATGAATTTATGATTTTATTGGTATAAAGAATTCCCTAGGGAGGATAGTTACAAATCACTGCAACTTACAGTATAGTGACAAGTGTATTGTCAGGAGCATTAAGATGCTAAGTGGCTAATTCACTGTATGGTCTTTAAGTGTAGAAGAGGGAACTTGGGGCTTCTTTGACACCAACTCTCTGATGCTATTTCTTAAACGGGACGTGTTTTATGAACATGTATTAAATTAAGTTGAACTGTCCTTTACTACAATTCTCCCCTACGGGCAAGCTTCATTTCTATCCAGCCTAATCACCTACTAAATGAGAAGGATGGGATATGGAAGCATAAAGCAAGCTGTCACAGGGTTCTAATCTTCTTGCTAGGCTATGGCTAATTAGAATGCATCTACTTGCATCTATCAGAGGTATTAGTTAATTTCAAGCTTCAGGACCTAAAACCATGAGTTGGGATGGTGTAAGCACAAGCAGAGTGGGAACCCATCTGCTTGACATGATTTAAATGAGAGGTACCCTGAAGGCCATCGCACACACCAATAACTCCACTATGACTGGACTATGTCGCTGATGTCTAAATACATTATTTAGATTCCTCCACTGGTTAAAAAAAGAGGAATGAAAATCTTCTCTCTCTATTTTATTGATAACGCTTCTACCCCACCACTCTGCTACTGCTGCTGTTCAACCCTTTATACTGGACCGTCGGAGACCCTGTTCCCTGAGGGGACGAGAATTAGAAATACATTAATTTCATCTTACAAAATAACATAAGAAAAGATAGGGAATTTCTTGGGTGTGTATGTATACACACATATATGTATATATACACACACAAACCATATATGTGTGTGTGTATGTATGTATACACACATATACATACATATGGTTTGGCAACAATTACCATTTTCCCTAATTAGAGGCATGCTTATACTCTTCCTCTTCTTAATTCACCAGAGACATAAGTTCAGTCTGTTCTCCAAGACTGACATTCAACCTCATTATATACTTTTCACAATGATAACGGAGATGCTGACATATGCAAGATTCAGGCAACTAATGTAAAATGCAGCATCAGCCTCCATACCAAATCACTGGTTTTTCTAGCATTTCACTTACTTAAAATAGGGGTCAGCAGCTGATATTGCCCCTGGCAATACCACAGAAAGACTAATGATGAAACTCCTCCCTAATTCTCTGGCTCCTAGGTGCCCTCCCTCACCCCCCATTCACTCCTAGTTTCACTGTGGTAGTGGTGAGAAAACAAAATATACTTCTGAGCTTTCATAGATATTACTATGTCCTCTGTTTTAACTAAAAGGCAAATACAAAGTAGCATATGTAGATAGATGACTATATCTTTAATAATAATAATAGCTAATATTTATATAGCACCTACTTTGTGCCAGGCATTGTACTAAGCACTTCACAACTGTTATCTCATTTGATCCTCACAAAAGACCTAGAAGGTAGGTATTATTATGATCCTCATTTTACAGATGAGCAAACTGAAGCAGACAAAGGTTAAGTGACTTGACCAGAATTATAGAGTTACTAAGTATCTGAGGCAGGATTTGAACTCAGGTCTTGAATTCATTTGATTCTCACAACAGATAGCAGGTGCTATAATCCCTATTTTACAGATGAAGAAACTGAGGCAAATTTTAAGTGACTTGCCCAGGGTCAAACAGCTAGCATCTTGAGGCCAGATTTGAACTCAGGTATTCCAAACTCCAGGCCCAGTACTCTATCTACTGCACTCCTAGGTGCCTCCAGGAAATTGGAAAAAAAAAAGCCTTTATGCCCTCACCTTCCTATCTGTATTTAAATCTATGACCTTAAGCAAAATCTCCAGAAGTCATGAGTTTCCAGGGATTTTATAGTCTTTTTTATATTTGTGAGAATTTACATAGAGAGAAAATGATCAAAGAAAAGAAGGAAAAAAGGAGGGAACAAGAGAAGGATACAGAACAGGGGAGTACAAATGGACGTAATGGAAAAAAGGGTCCATGTAAAGTAATTTAATTTCTTGGAGCCTTAGTTTACTCATCTGTAAAATGAGGAAATTGTTATACATGAACTTTAAGGTCTGATTCATCTCTGACAGCCACATTTAATTTTTAATAAAATGTTAAATGTATTTTCAATGAACCACTTAAAAAGTATTTCCCCAAATCATTTTACTAGGAAGCCTCATATTTTCTTTATAGAATGTAAGTCATTGTTTTTCTCCTAAACTTCTAAGCCTCATAAGTAACTGTACTGAAATTCACCTGCTTGGACACCTACAATAACAACAACAGTATCATCATTATCATTTGTATAGTGCTTACGCTGCCAGGAACTGTGCTAAGCCCTTTACAATTACTATCCCATTTGATCTTCACAACGACCCCAGGACATAAGACACAAAGTGATCCCCATTTTATAGATGAGGAAACTGAGGCAAAGAGAAGTTAAGTGGAGTCATACTTGCCTGGAATCACACAGTTAGGAAGTATCAGAGGTTGGATTTGAACTCCTGTCTTTCTAACTCCATGCCCAGAGCTCTATCCACTGTGCTGCCTTAGCTACCTACATTGATCAAACTAATTACTAATAAAATTATTATTTACATATCTTCCCTAGCCCCCAGGGCATAGCAGGGATTTTAAAAAATAAAACTTATTTAATCACATTGTTTTTACATAAATATGTTTCGCAATAAATAGCAATAACAAAAGGTTTTTTGTATTGTCAATAAACAAAATAAAAAATTTAAAATATTTGTCTTTATCTCATCCTCTTTAATTTCTATTTTTGTATATATTTTATAATGAACAGATTAGTAAAGTAGTAGTGTATCTAATTTGGGTGTGTAAGAGTGGGATCATTTAGTCAGTTGATCAAGTACCCTACCCAACTTAAGTGATGATACCCCATCATATCATCAAATTAATTGAAGATATTCCAATTATGTGAAAAGGCTCTGATCAATTTAGTAGTTTTTAATGAACAAGTGGATTGGCCCAGGGACTTGGTCACACCCCACAAGACTTCTAAAACTAACGATTTAAGAACTGGAGATTCAGGTCTGAGGTCCAACATCTTGCAGTAGAGAAGAGAAAAACCTGCCTTGGAGAAGGAATCTTAGAGGTGAATCTTTCAGACAGCCTCTTTGGTCCCCTCATTTCCACCTTGGACAAAGGAAGACCTTTCAAACTTCAAAATGTTTAGAGATTTGGGGGCAACCCATCTTCTTGATAACATCCCAGAACCATCCCTGGGATAGCAGTGATTGGTGGCAGTGTCTGTGTCAGGAGGCAAGAATGGACTGGATTCAACAAGGAAAGGCTAACTTATATTTCCAAAGAGAGCCCATCAAAGAAAAAAAAAATACACAGTACCTAAGGGGGATATATTGAAGACTCCAGCAAAAGAACTTTGAGGAGCTGTGAGTTTATAACCTTTGCCATAAGTGCTTTCTTTTTTTAAAAGAATTTTTGTGTCTGTGTGAGGCAATTGGGGTTAAGTGACTTGCCCGGGGTCACACAGCTACTAAGTGTCAAGGGTCTGAGGTCGGATTTGAACTCAGGTCCTCCTGAAGCCAGGGCTGGTGCTCTATCCACTGTGTCACCTAGCTGCCCCTGCCATAAGTGCTTTCTAAGCTTGAACCTACTTTTCCCAAAACTCTTTATGTGAGAAACTATGTCACAACTCCTAGGGGAAATATTTGTATCAACTTTATAAATTAAATCTGGATTACTAAAATTGATAACCAGCTGTCAATGATGATGAGCTATGACATTAAGAAAGATACATCACTACTCCCCAATCCCTCAGATCTCTGAGGAAGAAAGCATAGCTACACCCTGGGGAATTGACTCATCAGTTTGAGTGGATGTGTTATATCACCAGGTGCACATCAAAAATGTTTGGAGACCACTAGTATAGAGAATACAAGTTCCCACTGTGTTTACTGTTTTGTTGACTACAAAAAAATCAGTTTTAGATAGCAAAACTCTGCCTTAAAGGTTCTCCTCCAGATAATGTTCCTATATTCAAGATTCCTTAAAAGACATTTCTTCAATACATATTTTTTGTGTTCTGAAATCTCATCAACATGGGTACTTCCTTCAAAGATATGCAAAACAACCCACCCATGACCTTTCATCCTGAGTGGCTCTTGTGCATATTCTGTAAATCCATGACACTGGGTCTATCCAACATATTAGGGACTTTCTTCTAGTTTTTCTGATATTGTGTGGAAATTAATGAAGCACATGGGTTATCTTTTGCCAAATAATGGGTCCACCTTCTTTTCCGGTCATGAATCTCTCTGGTGATAATTCTTTATGTCACTTCTCCTGAGGAATTCTTGGCTAACACCCACTATGTATCTCTCCATTGCTCTTTGAGTGACACATAATTTTAATTCCTCAAGGACTATGGCCTTATAAATAGGCAGTTTCATTATAAGAATACTGTTTTTTAAAAGGATGGTTCTTTTTGTTATAAATATATAACATGAATAACTCTGTTCAATAATCCTTTGAATGTTAATATCAAGAGTAGCCTATATATATATAGCCTCTCTGGGCTACTTCCTCAAATTTGTACTCCCATGGGTGGGTTGGGCTTTCCAGAGGGAAGCTACTACTTTGGATTCTAGGAGTAATATATGGGTCAGCGTTACTACTTCAACAGCTCATCAAGTCCCTCCAGTGTATTTCCCTTTAACCGTAACACCAAGAGATGGACAATTAGCTCATTGCAAAGTCATTTACTAAAGTGGCATAGTAAGTACTAGAGCTACAGAACATTCCCCTCCCATAATTATACCTGGGGCATTCTTTCCCACAAATATGCAGGAAAATTAGGCATAAATTTGGAAGACAATGGAAATGAGGGAGAAATACATACAGGGGAAATACATACAGTGTCCAAGACAACTAACTTTCAGCCCTGGAACTACAAGGGTCCTTTCCCTTCTCATAGAATTCTCACAGAATTCCCTCTTAGGCTCAGTGTCTCTGCTAAGCAGGTTGCTTAGTCTAGTTCCCAAGGTCAACTTCACTCCTCAGCTCATTCATCAATTGTCAGGGCTAACCCTCTCTTGAGTCTATAGCCAGCTCTCTTCTCTGATGACAAAGGTCACGCTGCTTGAAGATGCTTCTGGTCTGGGTGGCTGACCCTGTATCTGTGTCTCTGCTCCCTCAACTGTGCCTCAAACTTTAATGAATGTCCTCAACTGCTGGATAGGGTGTCACTGCCTGTGAATAATGCTGCTCCTAGATGCCATGGCAGATGGAAGCAGGAAGAGGGCAGAGAAAGACCTTGCATCCCACAAGAGCAATTCCCTCTCAGGATCCAGGTCCCTCCTTTACTACTGGTTCTTGCTATAACTGTCTGCAAAGTTAGCAATTTAGCTTTTTAAGGTCCCTCAGAGATATGATTTATTTTGAAGCCAACCAGTGGTATTGACCTTTCCTATTTAACAAGAAAGATATTCTTTTTTTTTTCAGGGCAATGAGGGTTACGTGACTTGCCCAGAGTCACACAGCTAGTAAGTGTCAAGTGTCTGAGGTCAGATTTGAACTTAGGTCCTCCTGAATCCAGGGCCAGTGCTTTATCCACTGTGCCACCTAGCTGCCCCAGATATTCTTATTTTGTAAAGAGATAATTGGCTGTTAACACTTATATTAACACATTAACAACTCATCATGTGTGATATATCTTTTGAAGGGAGGGAAAAGAATTTCTCCTTCTTTTATACATAGAAGTTGCAGTTTTTGACAACCTCAAGTTTTTCCATCAAAGAACAATATTCTTCTTTTTTTTTTTTGGTGAGGCAATTGAGGTTAAGTGACTTGCCCAGGGTCACACAGCAACAATAATCTTCTAATGATGCTGTAGATCTATCTACAAGTCATAGAATACCAAATACTTGGGGAGGAGAAAAGGTTTTCATTCACCCAATGAGTGAATAAGAATCACATATTTCCAACCAAAAAACTGCACAGCCAAGCAGCTATTACGAGAAAAATATGTGACTAGAAAAAGGAGGGAAGAAGCTACCCATGGAAGGAGACTGAAAATAATTGATGCAAAGAAAGCTGAAAGGTTCCAGGAGTATCTATGTCATGGAGGGGGGGTAGGGAGAGAGAGAAAGAGAGAGAGAGAGAGAAGAGAGAGAGAGAGAGAGAGAGAGAGAGAGAGAGAGAGAGAGAGAGAGAGAGAGAGAGAGAACGAGCGAGAGAGCTGTCTTTAGCATGGCTCTTAGAAGTTCTAGAAAGGCATAGACAAGAGTCTCCACAGGATGAGATGGCATGGATGGGATCTGCACTCTTGGAGAGAGTACCTTCACTAGTGAGACTGAAGAAGTAATATTATATATTCTAGTTATACTTTTTGTGTCTTTCCCTATTATTAGACCAAGAAGGAAGGTAGGAAATTTCTCTAATATGAAGCTTATCTCTCTCAGTAGAAAGGGAAGAAGGGAGGGATTTTCACTAAATGGGTTACTTAATCCCAGAAAAATAAAACAAAATAAAATTTTAATTCTGGGCTCTCACTCTGAATAGGCCTTTAAGGATTCTATCCAAAGAAACATGTGCCCAGAGTTCCCCAGAAACTTCCAGACACTCTAAGGGCATGGTAGAGAACTTTTTGGGGGGGTATTTCCTGGCTTTGTCTTGCCATGTGGTAGCCCAATACTGAAAGAACTTGGCATTTTAAAATGAAGTAGTTAGCCGTAAGTGATTCTTAGATTCTCTCCCTTTCCCAAAATAGTGGCAGGGAGAGGGTGGGACACAGGGTCTGTTAAAAGAAGAGTCAGGTTCCTGGCTACCTTTGCCTCTTTTATGTTTGTTCTTTCCTGATCTTAGGTAAATTACTATGTATCTAGGCTTAGAGGCTACCATAGGAATTCAAGACATCAGGAACCCAAGGGTCCTATTAGGTGGGATCTAGCTGATGGCAGGGAAAGTTTCTGCTTTAAAGAGATTAGTTACTATAAAGGAGATTTTCCAAGCGTGGCTGTTTTACCAGAAGACATGCACTAAAAGTTGTTAAAATAGTACAAAACCAAGGTGAAAGGAAAATGCTTAATTGAGCAATCTTGCTTAATGTTCTGATCAACTATAGGTATTGGCCTCTTAGAAGATTTTACCAATAATTATAAGTTAAAATGACTGAATCCTGTTCTGTTAATGTAAATTTATGATTATGTTCAGCATTTCATATGTATATATATATATATATATATATATAAAACTCTCCCATACCTGACTCATAGTGTGCACTGAATTAATTTTTTAATTCCCTCATCTTTGGGAAGCCCTGGGTAAATGTGAGCCACAATCTAATTTACTATAATTAAAATAGTCCCTGGGGAGTTGAAGTAGGGGACTTAATAAGAACCCCAATGAGTATGAGAAAAAAGAGCTTAACTAGTTCCTTAGAGGCATGCTCCGCTCCCTTAAGACTGAACCCAGTCCAAACTATATGCCTGGGTGCAGGACAGAGATCAGGGTGAGTGATCCAGCCTTTCTGAGCCCTGCAAATGATTCCTCAAGGTTAAAAAAGAAAGAAATATGTACTTCTCGGGCCATCATATTCTGGGGAGTGAGCAAGAGAAAATTGGCTATGGTTATCACACATTCCCCTAAGGTCCACTCTGTAGTGGTATAAGGAAGACTCTAATATTATTGTTTCAATATATTCATTAATCAACTCCCTGCAAGGGTAGCAACAATGACCTAAGTTATATACTAAATTTAGCATTCACTTTTTACATAAAATTTTGAGTTCCAAATTTTCTCCCTCCTTACTTTCCCTTCCCCTTCTCTAAGACAGTAAACAATTTGATGTAGGTTATATATGTGCAGTCATGTAAACTTATTTCCTTATTTAACTAATTCTATTCTTGAATAGTTATAAAGTCAAGATATTTTTCCTTCTATCAAGTCTAAGTTTGCCTCTTTGACACTTCCATCTAGTTTTGTCTTCTGATGACAAGCAGGATATGTCTAATACTTCTTCAGGACAGTTCTAGTACAGAGGAAAGAGCACTGATTCTGTAGTCAAAGAACTTGGGTCTAGTCCCATCTCTTATACTTACTAAAATGTTGAACTTGGGGAGTCAAGAAAACATAAGTTTGAATTCCACCTTGGGCACTTACTAGCTATGCAACCCATGGCAAGTCACAGATAACAGTACCTACCCTCACAGGGTTATTGTGAGGACCTACTAGGATAATATATGTGAAACACTCTGTAAACCTTGAAGTACAATATGAAATGTTAGTTATTTCTTGGATGTTATATCACATGGTTGATTCATATTGAGCTTGTGGTCCATTAAAAAGCCCCAGATAATTTTCATATGAACTACTTGACTGTCTAGTCAAGACTCCCCTGTACTTGTGAAATTAACTTTTTTTTTTAAAACCCAAGTATACTATACTCCCTGACCACGGTACTGGGGGCACAAAAATCAATAAAATATGGTAACTATTCTTGAGGCACTTCTAATATAAATGAGAGGAAGAAATAGGGCCAATACTTTAAATATAAACAATACAGTATATCATATTCTAAAGGAAATAAGTAGTTTAGACAGTGAGCACTACAGGAACATGTACAAATGGGACACTGAGACACTAACCCTGGGTTCTCCTGAATACCAATCATCATCTGTATTCAACAGATGATGAGGAAAGATGTCCCATCCAACAAAAGGCCAATAGAGTCTAATTTTTCTAAATGGCATGAGCATAACCAAAGTCCCCAGACAAGAAAAGGCCATCCTGAGATTGCTCTCATCCCATGAAACGAATGAACCCAACCACACAGAAATGGCTTTTATGCGAGCATATTTACTATGAAGTGTTAAAGTATTCCTAAATTATTAAAATATATAAATGTAATAATATTTTGTCTTAAGAATTAGTGAAAGATATATAAGTAAAATATTTAAGGTAAAAGGGTTCCATTCATTATAGAGGCCAGTTTACAGCAAGAAAAGAGCATGTGGGGCAGCTAGGTGGTGCAGTGGATAAAGCACCGGCCCTGAATTCAGGAGTACCTGAGTTCAAATCCGGCCTCAGACACTTAACACTTACTAGCTGTGTGACCCTGGGCAAGTCACTTAACCCCAATTGCCTCACTAAAAAAAAAAAAAAGAAGAAGAAGAAAAGAACATGTAGAATGTTTGTTCTCCAGTCAAGGAGGGCTTTTTCTTTTATCCTTTGGTTTACTCTATGAGAAGAACCAAGTAGTAATTAAGCCTATAGAGTAAAATTCCAATCAAATGGAGGTAGCCTTAATGAACTGAAGTTTTTTTTTCCATACTTCTAAAGATAAGAGGTAAATGAAAAAAGCTCACATCAAGAATTTATTCAAAACTACAACTTATCCCATAACACAAACAAATCTGCATTTCTTATATCTTCTCCATCTAAAGTATTAAACACATGAATCTTTGATGTTCAAAATGATGACCCTGAGGTACTACAATATTATGAGTTGTCATAGAACATTCAAACTACATTCTACAAACTAAGACTTACTATATAAGTGGGAAGATTTTCAAGACACTAACAGAACTTCTAAGTGAATTTAACTAGAAAAATAAATTAACCCCCAAATTCTACTCTGGTTTATTTTACCTTCACCTTATTTGACTATCTAGACTTTCTTAAATATTTGAGGGTCTGCATAGGATTACATCCAATCTAAATTTCTTTTTCAAATATGGCTGCTTATGGATTATTATTTTTAATACATAAATACTGACAGCAATAAAATGCAAATGACATTTAAATTGCTTCTATCACCACCACCAAGAACCAAAAGGAGATCAAAATAAAAAGTGAGGGAAGGAAAGTTATTGGACTCTTACCACTTTGCCATGGGGCTAAATTGCTCCTGTATCCCTGTAGGACTGCTGAGTTCGGGCTTCTCAACTCACCTGCATTTTGAGAATGATACCCACAAATTCAAACATTCCTCGACAACATGTTTCCATCAATTATCCACAATTCTAGTTCCTTTAAACCCACTCTCAGGGCCACTCCCTTATTCAAGTCAAACTGGATATGAATAATGTGTAATACATAGTGAATGTTCCTTATCCACGGTAGACAGCTAAAAAATGTGCACTGGCTGGATAGATGAATGAAAAGATGAATATATGGATGAATGATGTGACATGCCAGATCTCTTTCTCTGATATTCAATGTCCTTGTGGCTCCTTAACTTTAATTAGCCATTTTTTCCCCTTTGAAATCAAATCAGCTTGCAGGATTGGTGATTGCACACTTAGAACTATTATATAAGCAATATATAGGCTTCCAGGCACTGGATAAGTATTTCTCAAATGAATGAATGCAAAGAATTCTCTGATTATTTTTGTTTTGTTTTGTTTTGTTTGCAGGGCAATTGGGGTTAAGTGACTTGCCCAGGGTCACACAGCTAATAAGTTGTCAACTGTCTGAGGCCATATTTGAACTCAGGTCCTCCTGAATTCAGGGCCACTGCTTTATCCACTGTGCCACCTAGCTGCCCTTGATGATTTTTTAAAAAGCATTCATAGTATGCATTGCATGTAGAGCATGGAACTCATCTCTCCACCTGAGCCCTTAGCCCTCCTTGCAGCAAACAAAAAGCAAGAAAAGTTTTAAAAATAGTAGCAGAAACACATGCGATAAGGGATGGGGGGGGAAGTACCCAAAATAAAAAAAAATCAAAGAAGGAGAAGAGAAACACAGCAGAAGAGGTAAGAGAACAATGACAAGACTATCAGAAAGAGTGTGAATGAGAGAAAAAGGGAAACCTCGGCAATGATTGATCCTGACCGTGACTTGCTCTGCTTGGCTAAGATCTCTTCCTTCAGATACCTTCACTTTCTTTTTTAGAAACGAGATTATGATTTCACATGCAGTGCACACCACTTCCTGACAGCCATTTATGAATGAGGACATTCCTTACACAGTATAGGAGATGTGGCTCTCAGCAATGGCATAAGAGAATCCACGGAGTTAGAGGGAAGGATAAAAGCAGTAAAAAACAAAACAAAACAAAACAAGACACTTTGCTTTGAAACCTGACTTTTCAAAAAGAATGGAAATAAACTTGCATTTGGAAGAGGTCAGGAAGTAGAGGCAGCACAGCCATTGGAGGATGGGTGTTTGCAGGGAGGAACAAGGGAGGAATGCTTCTGCACTCCCAATTGTTCAAGGCAAAGTTGTTTTAGCTGATGACTTTCACCAAAATATGAGCTGATAAGAAAAACTGAAAATGTTCAGGAAGCACAAGCCATTTTGAGAAATGTTTAAAAATGGGAATTGCTTATTTCACAAATGAGACATCAAAGCTGGCTAGTGTGAAGTGATAATATGGAGCTGGTTGTAAAGTCATGTGAGGTTCTGAAAACAGGGCTATTGCAAACCATACACTGTCATTTTTGTAAACAATATTCATGATACTGCCTCTTAATTCCAATCAATGCTCACAGTTTTCAAAGTCCATGTTGTATTCAAAATATGTTGTGTGTCTGACTTTCAACCCTTATATACACCGGTTTACTTTGCAAATGAATAAATGAAGTGTAAGCTTAATTCTTTTCTTTTCTTTTTTAAACATAAGCCTGGTCAGTTTCCTGAGGAATAAACAGCAGGAAATATAAAACAGATGCAGAAATCTTGATTTTGTGGATCAGATACTGCAAAATTCTGGAGATCTGAATGAACAATAATGTGACAAAAATTTGGCTGGATATTTGACATTACTGGAAAACTAGGCAAAAGTAAATATTCCAGTGAATAGCCAATTTATAGCAAATACTACATCCAGTAAATTAATTAAAGCACCAGAATTCCAGCTAATGTTCTAAAACATGAATGAATACATACCACTGACAATGAATAAGGAATTCTAGCACATTTGTCATCATGCATGCCACAAACAGAGGTGAAATACATTTGGCATTCATTTAAAATATTCATTTTAAGGCTTTTGGCCAGCAGAAATGCAGCCCAACTATTTCATTGCTTGTTTAAAGTAACCTGATTACCTATCTGAATTACTTGCATAAAGAACAAAGCAGAGGACGGCTCATAGTATCTATCTATACAAAATATATTTCCTTTCAAATCCAGCTTTAACTCAGGCTATCATTATGCCTGCCCTGAAAATATACTGGTTCTAGATAAGAAAATGTAGTCCATTTCCTACTCTGTATCATATGATCGTTTACAGCGTTTTCAGGAAATTCAAACCTAATTGTGAGTATTAACATGTCTAGTTTTAAAAGTAAAGATAAGCTGTCAAAAACTGATGGGGGAGGGGAGAACCCAGAAGTAAGTTATTTTAATATCTTCTCAATATCTCCTCTCTCGAGCATGATCTTACAGATGATTGTTAACTATACACCCACCAGTTCTTTGAAGTACCGCACACATGCACACACACACACACACACACACACACACACAGTTGAAGGTTCTGCTCTTTTCCCGAGGCACTAAGAACCAGCTTAGCAGACAACAGCATGGAACAGTCAAGCGCTCATCTAACATACAAGTCACACTTACTGATTTTTTCCTCATCTCTCGAGAAAGGAAAGCAGCAGAGCTGACCCATGGTGGTACCTGGTGCTTTCTTTCCTTCTCCGTGTTCTCTTCACTGTGTACACCCCAAACAGAAACTGCAGGTGATTCTAACAGGCTGCAAGCAGACTGCTTATTCTACTCTGAGGAACGGGAGGGGGGGAGGAGAGAGAGAGAGAGAAAAAGAGAGAGAGAGAGAGAGAGAGAGAGAGAGAGAGAGAGAGAGAGAGAGAGAGAGAAACGGAGGGAGATAGAGGGAAGGAGAGAATGCGCAGGAGAGAGAAAAGAGAAAGGAAAAAGCCCCACCTACCTCCTTGCCCTCCAGTTTCTTATGATTGCTTCAGGACTGACAGTCACTGAAAAAAGTAGCCGTAAGCTCTCTCTACTAACTCTCCTATGACTGTAGGTTAAATCAATGCCACATACCTGCTGTGCAAATTTCTATATGTGCCTTTAAGAAAAACTAAGGAACATACCAAAAAGGGCTCACTCCCTCCCCATTCCTGTCCACCCCCACACAAACACTGCAATTACACACCCTACAAAAATGCAAACTGCAACCAAAAAAAAAAAAAAGATCTTTCTCCACACTATTTTCAAAAGGAAAATCTTGCTCTCTCCCTAGGAGATAGAAGAGTGGGCAGGGATCTCAATATGTACTGAAAAATGAGGGCACAACTCCTATGATGAAGTTCTGTTAACGGTTTAGAGTGTTGCAAGCACTCAAAGAACAAGAATCTGCTCTGTTACCTATAGAATGGTTTTATGCAAAACAAAACAAAACAAAAAAAAAACAACTCACACATATTTGTTACATGTTCATTGTCTGAAGTCCTCAAGACAATACAGCTATTCCAATAGTGAGACACTAGTCAGGGGATCCCAGAACTAGACTATATCCTAGAGATTACCTTCACTAACTCTCTCATTTTACAGAAAATGAGACTCAAGGAAATGAAGTGATTTGCTGAAAGTCACACTGTTAGCTGTGACTAGGGAGTCTCTTGACTCCCAGTTCTGTTGTTCTATTCCCACCCATGCTGTGGACCTTATTATCAAAACACAATTATCTCAATTATCTGGATAAATCTCAAAGTTACAGGCATAGCTGCAACAAGGAAGGCAAAAGACACCGACATTGTTTTAGATAAAATCCCATAGAGGCTGAGTAAATTCAGAGACTGAACCAAACTCAGTTGAATTCATGTTTTTCATGTTGTTTTAACCAGATGATGTCTCTTTTGATTTAATGTCACAATAATTATTATCATGTTGATAGAGAATATTATTAAACCCCGTTTCTCTATTAGATAATTTTGAAGAGAAAGTTTGCTAGAAGAATAAAACAACTGTTCACAATGCAAGACTTCTCAATCCTTCCTCTCCTTCCACACCCTTCCCCTAACGTTAAATGATGAAGGTGATGATGGCAATATCCTTCTGTGGCACATAATAACAAAATCTCCTTTTCTGTACCCATCAAGAAAAAGGGTGAAATATGGTAGAAGACAGCAACTTGGGAATTTCACAAATTAAATGTCACACTTTTTTAAAATCCCACTTGTGGTTGACAGCCACTAACCATTTTTTAAAAAGAAATAGGTCATCATTTGTTTCAAAGTGACAGAGGAGTCCTACTTTAAAAATATGGATATGTATTTAATGAAAGGATGGGGAAATATTGTTATATAGCATTTGAGTATGCTTCAGTCAGGTGATGCCATGCATTTTTCCAATCATAAGAAACTCTACCCTATTATGAATTTTCAGAATTAGAATCAAATAGGCTGTGTTCCATCAAGCAAAGATTTGTAGAGTAAATGAAAATCTCTGCTATCATCAGATAGATTAAGCTGGGGATTCAAATAAGTATTTTAAACCTTCTACATAATTCTCATTAATTCACTTTAAATTTTACTTCAGTATCACTGCATCAAATATAAATATCTTGACATGAATTCATGAAGGATGTGTGATTTCATCAGTATAAAGGAAACTCCAGCTCTGAGAATTCCCTTCATCAATTCAGGCAGCCATCAGTTTATAACTTAGTTTAAATAAACCCTAGAGAGTTTCCCCACGCAGTGATAGATCAGGTAATTTGCCCAGGGTCACATAAGCAGTAAGTGGCAGAGATGTGATTTGAACCATGTCTTCCTGACTCCCAAATCCAACACAGAATCCTCTAGACTAGCAGTCAAATTCAAATGGAAACATATCTCTGTGTGCCTCACAATGATTTAGAAAACTACAGCCATTATCTATTTTGTATTGTATTTTTATTTATTGAACCCTTCCCAATCATATTTTGTTTTTGTTTTTGTGGTTTTTTTTAGTGAGGCAGTTGGGGTTAAGTGACTTGCCCAGGGTCACACAGCTAGTACGTGTTAAGTGTCTGAGGCCGTATTTGAACTCAGGTACTCCTGAATCCAGGGCCAGTGCTTTATCCACTGTGCCACCTAGCCGCCCCCCCCCCCCAATCATATTTTAATCTGCTTCAGGACACACAGAAGTTTTGCTGGCCATGAGTTCAATACTTCTCTATACCCGCTTAATGTACAGTGACAGAAGAGTTGAATTAGCTCGACTGTATTTGTGAAGAGAACATTTAAATTTTAAGATGTCAATTTTAAAGCCAGATTTTCCAACTATAACATAATCACAGAGCATTAGAAAATTCATTTGGAAGAGATCCATTTTAGGGCTTCGCAGTTTATCAGCTTCTCAATTGTAAACGGTAATCACAAATGGCTTGATTATTCCTTTCCTTCAGAATCACCAGCACAAATCAGTGAAACACTTTATATTTACAAGTTTAAAAACTCACATAGATCTGTAATTTCATCAGTGTGAATGTAGATCATAATTCATCCAAGCCTGCCCATTTACTTCAATGATTCTTTGTCCATGTCTTCCCAGAATCCAAGTAGAGGATGTTATAAAAAAAAAGACTGGAAAATAAAGTGGACCCCAGTTCTTGAAAGAGTAAGGGATAACTGATATATTTTCCCATGTGTTCCACTGATGTTCTCTTCTTTCTTTCTTTCTTTCTTTCTTTCTTTCTTTCTTTCTTTCTTTCTTTCTTCTTCTTTTTTTTTTTTTTTTAGTGAGGCAATTGAGGTTAAGTGACTTGCCCAGGGTCACACAGCTAGTTAGTGTTAAGTGTCTGAGGCCAGATTTGAACTCAGGTCCTCCTGACTCCAGGGCCGGTGCTCTATCCACTGTGCCACCTAGCTGCCCCCACTGATGTTCTCTTGATGTCAAGAGAAAAACCCACAGAAACTGTAAGCATAAAATAATTACCCAAACTGAGAACTCTCTGAAGGCAGAGAATGTCTTATATATCTTTGTATCTCACTCAGCTTTTAGCACAGCACTTTCTGTTTATAATAGACATTAAAAAGTGTATGTCGAATCAAATTGGAAAAAAATAATTTATTTAGATTCTTAAACAGGAGTAAAGTCTCAAACACCTGCCACACTCTGGATAGTCACTAAGGAAAGACATATACTAATAACTTGTCAATAGGTTAAGTTCATTCACACTGTAATAGACATTATGTACATTATTTTATTCATGAAGGGAAATAAAAATTTTCAATCAATAATATTGATTGAAGAAAACAAATAATCAACATCTCTTTAATTTATACTGTTTACCTCTATAGTGGGGGGATCTTCATCACCTAATATATATAATAACTTAGTTGTTTCTATCTCTGGAAATTATATAATAAAACAATTCTAATTTTAAAAATGCAACTACCCAAATGTTCTACAAATGCACTCTTATTATAGCTATGCCAGTGGCAATTTGTTTTATTAGTTCTGTTCAATTCAATTCAACTCAATAAACATTTATTAAATAGGGAATTATGTTACACTCTAAGGATAAAGTCATGGTTCCTGCCCTCTTGAAATTTAAGGCATAGCAATTATACTTTAGGGTTAATGGGTCTTATCCATTAGTCATCACCAGAACATCTGGGGAAAAGACCTAAGCTAATTGCACTATGTGTCTCTGTCCATTCCTATCCCCATACACCTGCATATGGATAAAATTTTTTGTTTGTTTGTTTTTTTGTTTGTTTTTTGCAGGGCAATGGGGGTTAAGTGACTTGCCCAGGGTCACACAGCTAGTAAGTGTCAAGTGTTTGAGGCTGGATTTGAATTCAGGTACTCCTGAATCTAGGGCCGGTGCTTTATCCACTGCGCCACCTAGCCACCCCCATGGATAAAATTTAAGAGAAAAGATCCCAAAGGAACAACATGTATCTAGGGAAGTGTATGTGTTATGGAGTCAGTAGTGCACAATTCTCAGTCAACCAACCCCTGTATCTGTCACTTTGCCATATATGTGCATATACATCCCCATGGATATGTGTTTGCCAGTGTGTACACACACACACACACACACACACACACACACAGAGATAGGGGAGAAGACTTCATCATATGCTGATTATACATGTAGAAAGACAGCATGAGCTCTTTTTTAAAGTAATAGAAGCCAAAGTCACAACTTCCTACGCCCTGGGAATGCAAAGCAATGGCAAGATGGGCAGTGTACATACATAGGTTAGGCAGAGATCTGCCTAAAGAGGCGAGTAAGTGGCACGATATGTGGCGGTGTCCGAAATTCAAATTGTATCTCAATATTTACTGATCGGTTGAACTAAGCAAGTCACTGACTGACATTTCGTCCTTTGTGAAATGGGGATGATGACACCTACTTCCTAAGGTTATGAGGATTCAAACGAGATAACAAAAGCGTTTTGCAAACTTTACAGAACTATATAAATACGAGATGGTGATGCTATTGTTGTTGATGGTGATAGTGATGATGACGATGATGGAAGATGAGGAGGAGGATGGAAGGCTACTAGGTATAATGGATGGAAAAGGAACAGCTAGACGGCGCAGTGGATAAAGCACAGGCCCTGGATTCAGGAGGACCTGAATTCAAATCCAGCCTCAGACACTTGACACTTACTAGCTGTGTGACCCTGGGCAAGTCACTTAACCCTCATTGCCCCGCGGAAAAAAAAATGTATGGTGGAAAAATCAGTGGATTTAGAGTTAGAGGAAAGCACTCAAATTCTGGCCCTGCCAGTTACACAATTGCACAAGTCATTTAATGTTACTTTCCTCATCTATAAAATGAGGGAGCTGTACTACATAATCTTTAAGGTTCCTTCTCTTAAGTCTAAAAATAATGGAAGTAGATGAGATCACCATGGAAAGATTCAGGGACAGAGAAGAGGGTCAGAGAGTCTTTGGAGATCCTCAATAAGAAGATGAACTGGAAAAGGAGACCAAGAAGGATCAGTCAAATAGGTAGGAAGAGAACTACGCAATGAGTTACACATATTATAAGTTTAACTAATGTTTTTAAATTGAATTAAACCAGGAGAAAGTTTTATCCTTGAGGCCACGGGAAGAGTATTAAGAGGAATAGTCAACAAGGTCAAATGCTGTAGAAAGATCAAACAAGACTGTAAGCTCCCTGACAATAAGGTCAGGGACCCTGTTTTATTTATATTTATTTCCCACACATGGTAGATGCTCAATAAATAATAGTCAAATTGTTAAATTTTTTTTTTTTTTAGAATTGTATTCTTGATGTTGGGTGAGTCACATAATTTATTTGGGTTTCAGCGTCCTCATCAGTGGTTAGGAAGTTAAATTCAATAAATTTTAAAGGTCCTTTTCACAGTTAGTCTCCTATGATTATTGATTAGCTGGGTCATTACTAGGGTCAATTTTTAAAAATATTGATAGTAATCAATAAGTATTTGCTAATCAACCACCATATGCCTGATACTGAATATTCTCCTGTGAAGAGCACAAAGAAGACAAGACATAGTTACTATCCTCAAAGAGTGGGATGAATTAACTATATCAAGGGTTGTAACCTGGAATCTTTGGATAGATTTCAGGCAGTCTATGAACTTGGAAGGGAAAAAATACATCTTTAATTTCACTGACCTCTAACTGAAATTTAATATTTCCTCCGCATATTGAAAAACATTCTGTTCAGGGATCCATAGACTTCACCACACTCTCAAGGGCATCTATCACATACACACATGTTTTAAAAAAAACCCTGAATTTGAGAATAATACAACACAGGGTTAAATTAAGTCCAAATTCTGTGCTAAGCCCTAGGAGGAAAACAACAACAACAAAAAAACCACTTCCCTCCCTGAGACAGCTAGTTGGCACAGTGGATTGAGCTCTGGGCCTGAGGTCAAGCAGACCTGAGTTCAAATCCAGCCTCAGACATTGGCTAGCTATGTAATCCTGAGTAAGTCAGTTAACCCCTGCCTCAGTTTCCTAAGCTATCAAATAGAGATAAAAAGAGCACCTACCTCCCAAGATTGTTGTGAGGATCAAATGAGATATTTGTAAAGCAGTTAGCACAGTGTCTGGCACAGTATTACACTGTATTGCTGAGAGGTGCCGACCTGCACTAGTAAAGGAGGTCTTCATCAAGAGCTCCCTTTATCAATAAAATCACAGGGCCAGTCCCCAATGATATTAAGTTGGCCATCCAACAACAAATATATGTCCTGATTCTTTCACTATGACAACTTGAACCCACTCAGGACTAAAATAAAAATCACTCTCTAAGCAATAACCATTATAAAAACCTGAATGATCCATTTTCTCTATAATAATTTCCAACATCTAGTTGCAACACGATTACTGTAGCTATTTCTCTTATATTCCATTACTACTGGTATGCCTTCAAATTTAACAGTCCATTCATTCAATTCAATAAACTTTTACTAAGCATCTACTATGTAAAAGATACCATGATAACGCTTCTTCCTCGAAGAATCCCTCACTTCATGACATCACTTAAGCACAATCTTCTATCCAACGTCTTTCCTGATTCATCAACTGCTAGGGTCCTCCCTAAGTGCCCTATCATTTATTTATTTATTTTAATGTGAAAATGTGGTCTTCCATGTGTTGACTTCTATTGGGCAGGACTATTGCAATATAAAATGGGGAAGGGAAGGAGAGGGAGAGAGAAAGAGAGAGAGAGAGAGAGAGAGAGAGAGAGAGAGAGAGAGAGAGAGAGAGAGAGAGAGAGAATATACAATTATTGAAGAGTAAAGTCAGAATGTCTAGAAATCAAAGCAAGTGTTAGGATGAATGGGTACCTTGAGGGCTACATTCTTTTATACTATGGTTTTGAAAAGAGCTTGTGTTCAAGAATAGCACCTTATAGGCTGATTGAGTTATGGACAGGTCTTTTTTTTTCTTTTTGATTGATACATTTCAAAGCATTTGAATTGATCTAGAGGATATCCAAATCTGTTTTACTACAGGGCCAGACATTCCACTGTGTTCCAAGCATTCTACACTGTAGTAGTCCTGTCCAATAGAAATCAAGGAAGTACCACCCTCTAAGAGCTTCTAAATGCTAAAGAATTTTATCACAAAATTCCTAAGGACGTGAATCTGATCTTGAAAGGAATAACAGACTTTTTTGATAGCATGCTAAGATTCTAGAATCATGGGGTCTTTAGCCAGAAGAAACCTTGGACACTTCATCTAATCCAACCCCTTCATTTTACAGATCAGGAAATTGAGGCCTAGGGAGATTAAGTGAACTTGACTAAGGTCACACAAATAATAAACGTCGGAGGGAGTATATGAACCCAGATCCTTTGACTTCAGGGTCAGTGTTCTTTATACTGTTCTAAAATCTTTTGATGCAATGGATAACAAATCATACTAGTTATTACCCTGTTAACTATCCTGTTATTTTAAATGTCAACAGATTTATGCATGTATGTGAGAAAATTTAAGAAATAAATATAACCACTGTGGCTTGAAGAGAACTCTCAAAAACCTCAGAGAAAATCCCAAAGTATGTATATGCAATGAGGATGTGGGGAAGGAATTGACAGGGCATAAAGGAATGAAGCCCAATACCCTTGTCGTAGTCTAAGTACTCAGGGCTTATGGACTCTCAGGAGCAAAGCAAGTGGTTCTAAGTCTAAGTGTAAACAGTTTTCTCTGCAGTATTTAATTATCTGCCTATTAGGATTATCCTGAATAGTCAGAAGCACTTAGGGACTCAGGTTATGAAGTGGAAGGAAACTTGGTAGTCATGTATTCTAACCCTCTTCCCAGAGAGAGCAAGTGATCTGCATGTGGTCACAAAGTGAATAAATGTCAGAACCAAGGTTTGAATCCATTTACTCTCATTTCAAAGCACTCTTTCTACATTTCCACAGAACGAAGTCACTATCATTCAGAAGAAGCAAAGGAAATGTGTCTTGGGGGGAAAAAACAACTGAAACACGGAGGCAAATTTGGTTAGGAGCTGGCCAATGTATACACTACAAAATTTAGGACCATTGTTTCTAACCTAGTGAATTTCCCAAAGGCCATTGATATTCCATATACTGGATACCTTCAATACAGCTCAATAACTGGTCTACTTAGAAGGGCCCCCATACTTCTTTTAGTGCTCTATTCCTTCCACAAATTACACTGTAGTTACTTATCCACGTACATGTGTATACTTTACCCCTCTAACAGAATGTAAACATCTTTATTTTGTATAGAAGGCACTTGATAAACATTTATTGGATTGAGCTGGAGGCAACATCTCCATTTTTCCCCCTCTAGAATGGAGAATATACTTACTGGTAAAGGTTTTTATTTTATATGCATAGTATTACACTTACCTATTTCAGGATTTCATGTATCTGTGATTTTCATCAGCATAGGTACTCCCTTTACTAATGCAGATTACAATCCCTCTCCACCATCCTGAGTTCTGTAACTAAGCCAGTTGTTAGTTACCAAACCAGTTTCCTGAAGATGAGCCTCCATCAACTTGATTAAGCTGATCATGAGATGCAAGATATTCAGTTCATTGCTACAACCATAGTCCAAGCTTTTACATCTTGGTAGGTCCAGACATAGCTTGTAGTAAACTAGAATAGCCTTGAAGAACATAGGGTCACCTCTCCCTACCAACACACACACACACACACACACACACCATGAAGAAGCAACTGAGCAGAATTTTAGTGGACAAGTATTAATGTTATTAGTTATTAGTAATGGTAAAAGTATTTTCTCTCATGCCACCACTGTGATAAAGGCAAGAAAGCATAGCTAGTATAATGGAAACTTATAACTGGGCACATTAGAACCG